>NC_084535.1:26547416-26729916 GCF_024500275.1 Phycodurus eques
ATGCATTGCTTAAAGTACTCCGGCGTATGGATTTTCTTCTTTTTTTTTTTTTTTTTTTTTGACCTGAGTTGCCGTGTGTGTGTTAACTGCATCAGTGTGTCCTGTTCTGTACCAATTTATGCTTGCATATATGGCTTGAAGGATTTTATAACTTTACAGTCCTTCTAAAGATTCTTTGCCAGGAACACCAGTTTGTTTACCATGTCTGGCTTTAGACAGGACCTCTCACAACTAACGTTGCCTGATGTACTGAAAATTCTCTCTGAAGGGCTGGTGGCCTGTACTTTCTTGTTATGCTAGACAGTAGAGGAAAGTTGATTTTGTGTGTTCACCACCACATACGTTTTCATTGTTGCGGACTGCATGTAGGCATTTAGCTCCGCTTACATGGCAACAATGGGATCTGTTAGTACTATCCTTGAAGCAGTTTGCGTGAGACTTCTTTGCCTTGGTGGGTGGGGGTGAAACTTCTTCCACTATTGTGCACTCAGCAGAATTCTAGAAAGCACTGAAAAATGAAATAAATATTAGGTTTTGGTTGCACTATATAGCAGTCTCGTAGCATAATAATGATCATCGCTGTATGAAGAACAATGTTCAGATCAATTTAAACTCAAACCATTACTAAATTGTAAGATAATGCATTTAAATGGAATGAACTGTTTTCATTTAATCCATTCCAACCTTTAGAGTGAGCTTGTTCCTTTGCCTTCATCTCTGACACCAGTCTGGCTCAGTTATGAGTCCATGGACTGGAAGGTTGAGCCGCTTCTGGGCTTGCTCAAGTGCCACTCTCTTCTTCCATCTGTGTGAGAAGTGGCATACGAAGTTTTTGCGGATACCTGTTGCATGGCTGATCCACTGCATTATCTAGAGAAATAGATGTACAATATAAAACAAATATCACAACACAGCTAAATAACTAGACTAAAGCAGATTTGTATTTATTTATTTTTTTCCATCTCTCACTCTCAGTTTTTCTCACACGCACACACACATTCAGTACATACACTCATGCACATACAAGAGAGATGTTACACACCCACCCATTTCTCTTTCTTCTAAAAAGTTATTGAAATAAACACAGCAAAATGTACCCATCGCGAGTTGTAGCCTGTGTCCAAAGATCTGAAGTCAGAGTCCAGCCGCTCACTCCAACGCCTTGGTCATGTTAGATGTGTTATCGGTGGTCACACAAACCTGTTGGTCCTCTTTCAAATCCCAGTCCGCTAATGAATCTCTCATCTCAGGAGCTGTATTCTCTCCAGTATCATTCCCAGGGAAAAAGGACTTCTATAGACATTGGGTCTTGAGTTCGAAGTTCGTATTTATAAAATGGACTGATAAGACTGATCTGTTGACTGGCTCGACCACAAGTCCGTGGTTTCTGCATGAGCAGTCGTGGTTGTAAACTGCAAAGAAGTTGACTGTTGTGATTACCCTCGATTTACTTCCGTCTTTTTTCACTGTGGTCAGGACAGCATTGTCGAGTGTATTATCCAGCCATCACCCTGAACTGGTTGCCAGCCAATCGCAGGGCACACATAAACAACCAACCAGTCACATTTACTCTTACGGGCAATTTAAAGTCTTCAACCTAACATGCATGTTTTTGGGAAGTGGGAGGAAACCGGAGTGCTCGGAGGAAACCCACGCAGGCAGGGGGAGAACATGCAACCCCCACACAGGCGGGGCTGGGATTTGAATCCCGGTCCTCAGAACTGTGAGGCAGATGCTCTAACCAGTCTCTCACCGTGCCACCTCGAGTGTAATATGTGAGGCTTTTATGTTGAAGTTACGTGCTTCCGTAATGCTGAGTATGAAAAGTCATTGTGCGGGCAAGCATAAAGGTGCCATATTTTACCAAACCAACTTTTTGTAGTATTTGGGGTGTAATATTGGCTTTATGGTCCCTCAGTAAATGTGAAATATAAATTAAAATCGTCAGGGATTCTCTGCACAGAGGCCTGAAATCAGGTAATTTGCATTTCTCGAGCTCATCTACATCACTAGCCAAGATATCCGCCTACCTCGCTGCCCTTGAGCAAGCGCCGTCAACATGACAAACGTGCTCTCAAAAGTGGGTCTTCAACATGGAGGCAACAAATCAGAGGAAAGGGGGGGGTGGTCTTCGCCAAATATGGAGTAAGTGAATATGAAATTTCAAAAACACTGCTTATCTGTCAGAGGGGCCTATTCTGGACACTTGTATGATAAAACCAAGGTGTTTTTGGAAAGTAAATTGACACTTTTATACTAAGTCCATATTAGAGAGTCATTCTATGGAGCTCTAAATAGCCAAATTATGGGACCTTTAACTTAAATTTTCGACTGCAGCCTGGCCTTACCGCAGTCGTTGTTCATAGTGTATTTAATGCCACTTAGGAGAAATAAATGTGCGAGGGCTTCGCATGTTCCTTGTACTGTGTTTTGCAGTTTTTTTCAGATGGCTGAAAAAAACATTTTTCAGATGGTTACTTTGCAGCGCAGACAATTCTGCTGCACTCTGAACATATGGCCTCTTGTTTAAAGGTCCCATAATTGGGTGATTTAGACCTCAATAGAGTGACTCTCTAAAATGGACATAGTATAAAAATGTCAATTTCATTTACAAAAACAACTTGGTTTTGTCATAAGAGTGTCCACACGAGTTTGTTGACAGCGCTGGCTCGGGAGACAGTTAGTGACCTAGATAAGCTCGAGAAATCCAAATGACCTGATTTCAAGCGTCTCGGCAGAACCATGTCTCACTCAGGTATGCGTTGCTGATTTTAATTCATGTTTCACATTTATTCAGGCACCACAGAGCCAGTATAACCCTAATACTAGAAAATGTTGGTTTCCTAAAATACGGGAACTTAAGTCTTTTGACTTGAATCAACACGTGCAGAAAACTGATGTCGATCCCTTTCTGAGGTGCTGGCTCTAATCTTTTCTGTACTTGCTTCTCTAGGCATGATTCACTTGAGTAATTCCACTGAGGGTGACTGAGAGGAAGTGCTTCATATGCCGCAGACCGCATTTTAAATGTAAAAAAAAAAATGATGATAAATCGCAGCCGATCAGGCTCATTTAATCGTGGCAGCCAAAATCGCAATCAAGATTAAAATTGAATTGTCCGGCCCTACTCAAGAACCACCTTTTTAATTTACCTTTTTACAATTTAACATTTGATTGACTTACTTCAATTTTACATATGTTAGTTTATTTTTATTATGCATTGTATCTTAACTTTCTGCTTCTACATTTTTAGTCATTTGTTTTTTTTGGGCGGCACGGTGGTTAACACGTCTGCCTCACAGTTCTGAGGACCCGGGTTAAAATCCAGCCTCCTGTGTGGCGTTTGAATGTTCTCCCCTGTGCCTGCATGGGTTTTCACCAGGATACTCCGGTTTCCTCCCACTTCCCAAAAACATGCATGGTAGTTTGATTGAAGACTCTAAATTGCCCGTAGGTGTGAATGGTTGTTTGTCTGTCCCTGTGATTGGCTTGCGACCAATTCTGGGGGTACCCCACCGCTTGCCCAGAGTCAGGCTGGGATAGGCTCCAGCACGGCCGTGACCCTAGTGAGGATAAGCGGTACAAAAATAGATGGATGGGTTTGTTTTTGTCATCTATACATTTTTAGCTTTGATTAATATCTTTTTAGTAATTTATTTCTAGTGTTTTCTCAGGGGGAGCCCTTGCACTGGGAGCCGTGATTGGTCGTGGTCTTGGTGCGGACGGCTCCCTGAAATAGTGTTTCCACACCTTGATGCTCTGTACTCAGCCTCAGGTTATTAGGTCATTACGGTATTTAACCTGTATGTGTGTGTCTTCCGTCCTTGTGGACTAGCGGGTTTGTTTTATCTTTTAAATTAAAAAAATAAAATAATGTAAAGCGGATTGTGCTGCACTTTTTATGAAAGGTGCTTACAAAAAATGTTATTGCCAGCCTGAGAGTTTGCATCAACTGTCACATAAACTGTAATTATACACTATGTGTAATAATAGAAACTGATTTTATCGTCATAGCTGTGGTTGTTATTGAACGTCAACGCTGCAGCACCGAATAGCTTTTAAATTCCCTTACAAAGTTATGGGATTGCAATGACTCGTCGTAGTTTAGCCCTCCAGCATTGCAAGGGAAAATACATTTTCGTAAAACTTTGTTTTGACTATAAAATGTCTGAAATTATGAATTCATAGTTTCACGAAGGTTGGAGACTGCTCTGCTGTGCTGAAAATGTATCCATTTAATTGCCTTCGGCTGTACTTTAATCACATTATAGTCAGCTAAAAAAAAAATCTGTAATCATTCAATCTCCAAATACAACAATATGTAACGAGCAAGAGTAACCAGTCTGTTTTCGCTCTGTGTACATCTACACAACCCAACTGGCTCCCATTACATTCACCCCCTAACCTACTCCCAAGTTTTTGCTCAACGTTGTGTTCTGTGTTACGCTACTAAGTTGACACTTCTCCGCCGTCGGCGACACTGGGGCCCGTGCTGGCATTTGTTAGGAGTGGAGTGCACTTACGGTTGAGCTAAAAGCCCTCTTATGAGAATTAGTGTGGTTTCTGTAACGCACAGCCTAGCTGTCTTCCCATACACGGGCGCCAAGGCAAACTTTTAAACTTTATGAAGCACCCTTTTTAATTTTAAGCATTTGGAAGGGATAAATGTATTTGTGGAAGAAAACGTTCTTGTGGTGTCTACCGTAAGGTTGGTTCCAGAACGTATCCACCGCGTTAAACGGGTTCCGAATAGGAACAACGCCAGAACAACAATGCTTACGTTGGGGCATAAAGTGCTGTTTACCTTTTTACTGTAAGTTGTGATATTAGATTAAAAGTTTGAAGGTAAGTGCTGAAAATGTGCAACAACTGAGAACAATTTAGTACTCAATTGTTGAGATATTAGTGATACTTTTTTTCATGGCTGATTATTAGTAGTCAACCAATATTTGGAGCCGATATTAGTTTGCGGTGAAAGGAAAAATATTGGTAACCGCATTTTGAAACTTCTTTTAAAAAAAAATAATAAAAAATTATATAAAAAAAATAATAATAAAAAATACATACATACACTTAATTAATTTTAAACATTTAACATTTCTTTTTGGGTCCACTATATATCCTGATTGATTTTCTTTAAAATTACATGGAATGAATTGCAATGCTCATTTTTCCATTAGTTTATAAAATACATATTTTGTATGGAACAGCCAGCCATCCATTTTCTGAACCGCTTCTCCTCACTCGGGTCGCTGGCGTGCTGGAGCCTATATCGGGCAGGAGGCGGGGTACACCCTGAACTGGTTGCCAGCCAATCGCAGGGCACATACAAACAAACAAACAACCATTCGCACTCACAGTCACACTTACGGGCAATTTAAAGTCTTCAACCTACCATGCATGTTTTTGGGATGTGGGA
The DNA here is from genome assembly GCF_024500275.1 of Phycodurus eques. NCBI lineage: Eukaryota > Metazoa > Chordata > Actinopteri > Syngnathiformes > Syngnathidae > Phycodurus > Phycodurus eques. The sequence continues at coordinate 26,552,836 of NC_084535.1, forward strand.
TGAACCCGGAGTGCCTGGAAAAAACTCGCGCAAGCACGGGGAGAACATGCAAACTCCACACAGGCGGGGCCGGGGATTGAAGCCCTGTCCTCAGAACTGAGAGGTTGACGCCCTAACCAGTCTTCCGCCTTGTGTGGAACAAAATGAATAAAAAACAAAATAAAACAATTATTAGCTCAAAAATCCTCATCAAAATATGTGATTGTTTAACTCATTTTCAAGGAATACAGTAAAAAAAAGAATTAAAATACTGTTTCAAATAACATTTTTGGTCACAGCACAAACTAATGGGTCAAGCGGTGGTTTGTAACTCAAAACTCACAAGTTGGGTTACTCTCACGTTAAGGTACCACTGTACATACAATAAGCAGGTAGTTTTCTAATGCCTCTTTGAAAATATAGACAAATGTTCAATTTGTTCCTCCCCCCACCCCCTAAGTCATGACATCAGTGTCTTCATACTTTGGAAGACATTTACATGCCAAATAAAGTATAATAAATTGTAAATGTACAGTGTATGGAAATGTGCACAATCATCCAATGTTAAAGAAAAGGATGTTTGATTATCCAGACTCCTTGATGTCCTGATGCAGGAGTCCCGTCTCTATCTTATCTTTGAGTTCCTGTCCATGGACCTCAAGAAATACCTGGACTCCATTCCTTCTGGCCAGTACATGGACCTGATGTTAGTCAAGGTAACCCTCAATTTTGTTCTGGAAGTGAATTTTTATAGGTTTGCAGCTCTGACAAAAGGGACAGAACATCCATCCATCCATTTTCTGAGCCGCTTATCCTCACAAGGGTTGCAGGAGTGCTGGAGCCTATCCCAGCTATCATCGGGCAGGAGGCGGGGTACAGCCTGAACTGGATGCCAGCCAATCGCAGGGCACACATAAACAAGCAACCATTCGCACTCGCATTCACACCTAAGGGAAATTTGATTAACCTCCCATCCAGGTTTTGTGGGATGTGGGAGGAAACTGGAGTACCCGGAGGAAACCCACGCAGGCACGGGGAGAACATGCAAACTCCACAGAGGACAATTTGTCCAAATTAAAACATTTTGTCAAGAACATTATCATGCGACAGGTAGTAATAGTTAATAAATTATGGCTTCCATATTTGTCATGTTAATGTTTTTGTTACATCAACTTTGTAATGGACGCTGCAGCCTGTATCAAAGTACCAGTGGATGAGATTTCAATGTGCCATCAAAAATGTCTATGGACTTGCCAATTCTGTTTTCAACCATGGTAGCAAAAAAAGTCTGTCTATTAAAGTGTATTAAATTCGGATTACTCAAATGTCAAAGTTAAAACCCTATTTTGCAAACAAACAACATTGCTGACAGTTTTAATTGGATAGCTTATGTACGGACAATAGTTTTGGTTTCTATTTCTTGCAATGTACTTCTTGTACGTCTTTACTCGCATGGTATTTATATTAAATATTTATATTTCATATACGCAGCCAGACTGGTTAGTGTTCTGAGGACCGGGGTTCAATCCCCGGCCCCGCCTGTGTGGAGTTTGCATGTTCTCCCCGTGCCTGCGTGGGTTTTCTCTGGGCACTCCGGGTTCGTCCCACATCCAGAAAACATGCATGCTAGGTTAATTGAAGACTCTAAATTGCCCGTAGGTGTGAATGTGAGTGCAAATGGTTGTTTGTTTGTATGTGCCCTGCGATTGGCTGGCAACCAGTTCAGGGTGTACCCTGCCTCTTGTCCGATGATCGCTGGGATAGGCTCCAGCACGCCCGCGACCCTAGTGAGGAGAAGCGGCTCAGAAAATGGATGGATTAATATACTTTAAACTTACCCACGTTCTAATGTAAGCGTTACACGATGAGGTTTTTTGGGGCCGATCAGAGAGTTGATTAAAAAAAAATAAAAATCAATCACCGATCCAATCACAAGATGGAGCAATGTGTCAAAGTGATTTGTTGATTTGCTGTATATAGTTGTGTACTGTATACTGAGTATATCTTCAAAAGTATTCTCTAGTCCAGTGATTCCCAACCAGTGTGCTGTGGGACATTAGTGTGCCATGCGCGATCTTCGGGTGTGCCGTGGGAAATTATCTATTTTAACTTAACTCCTCAAAAAATTGTGCTTTACACAATCAGGATTTTTGGGTCTGTTTTATAAAAAAAAAAACAAAAAAAAAAACACAAAAAACAAACAAACAGATCTGATCACAAGAGGGAGCAATGTGTCTGTTTACATGACTTGTTCATTTATTGTATATACTTTTGTACTGTATCCATCCATTTTCTGTACAGCTTATCCTCACAAGGGTTGCGGGCGTGTTTGAGCCCATCCCAGCTCAAATTATTCTCTAGCATTTTAGACAAAAGTTAAAACCTCAATGACCTCTAGGAGGCATTCAAGGATTGGCCACTGACATAAGTTTAGGTCGAAATCAACATTATAGCAACATAACAGAAATAATGGGTGCTCATTTACTGGAATTAAATTACTTTATTGCAATTAAATACTCTTAATTACATGCTTATTCTAACTTTCTAAATGTCCTGGCTATATGGACGCGTGTCCAGAATTTGTGTCCGTTTGGCTTTGCCTTTATTTATTTACGTTTTTGTTTTTTGTTTTTTTTGCGGCATGCTACTCGTGTACATTCTTCAGGTGCCCGATCAAATTTGTTGTGTTGAAGCGTTGAGATGACGTTCCCCGCGACGAACTTAAGTTGTGCGCAGACTGCAAATAAGTTGCACGTTTGTCTGAGACACCGCAAAATAGTCCCACACCGATGACGATTGAAAACAACTTAATTGGGCTTGATGGTTAAAGTACTACGCCACAAGGCTAAAAATAAACTAGCTTTTGGATTCATACGCGACGACGACGCGGAGTAAATTTCTTTTACGGAGCCGATAGATGACGTCATTGATCAGATCGTCAAATTATGACATGAAAGCTGATCATACAATGCTAATGATCGGCCGATATCGATCTGCTTTAAAGTCTACTGCGAACTAATGTATCTTTGATCCTTCTATTTATGCTGGCGAGGCATAGTTACAAACAGAATAAATGCTTTTTTATTCGATGGCATGAAGTACATACAGTAATTACTGTATCTACTTTTTGTGACTTTTTTGTTTGTTGATGCGCCGTGTAGTGTATTGGTTAAAATAAAAATGTAATTTCGGAAAAAGATACGAAGGAAGGTAAATGCCTGCGTTCACTTCCAGTTTAGTCCTATAGACGTTTAACGCAAGAATCAAACAAATTTTGTCTTGTAAAGGGGCACCACGTCACTTTTTATATGTATAAAATTGAGGAAAAATTAAGAGTTCTGACAGAGGCTTATTTAAACTCAAAACACAACCAAGAGTGAAATGTTATGCAATATTTAATTAAATCTATGAGGGATCTATAGGGAAACACAAAGAGGCTAACGAGAGGAAGATAATTAAACTACCGTATTTTCACGACCATAAGGCGCACCGTATAAAAGGCGCAGTCTCAGTTATGGGGTCTATTTCTGTATTTAACACATACATAAGGTGCACCTGTATTATTGGGCGCAGGCAGTGGTAAAACATACACTAGCTTAAAATATACGGTAGAATGCATGCACGCTAGAATGCATGCACGCTAAAGCATATGTATTTAAAAAGGCAGCAGGAGCAAAACTGAGTTCGGTTATACTTTATTGAAGTATTTAACATTTTAGTATTTAACAATGTACTTGTTATTTTGATAATTTTTGATAAATCCTCATCCATAAAACCATCAAAGTCCTCATCTTCTGTATCCGAAATGAACAGCTGGGCAAGTTCTCCATCAAACATGGCGTGTTCCCTCTCGTACTCGTCGGAGTCAGTCTCGTTGCCGGGGGCTGTTCAGCAATGATGCCGGCTTTCGCGAAAGCTCGGACAACAGTCCAAGCAGGTACCTTAGTGCAGCCATCCACAATCCATTCACATATGGTGGCGTAACTCGCCCGGCGATAGATGGCGCCGTTTCATAAAAAGAAAGCACCAAGATGGACCTTCAAAATGTTCGATTTTCATTTCTTCTGCAAATGTTATTGTGCAAATTGTGACTGTAGAGGCGCTTCTCCCGGTTGTTCTTTGATCATTAATTCATTGATCGAATTGGTCTTCCAACTCGGGCCACCTTGCATTGTTTCCGCGGAAACTCTGCTTCGTCTTCTTGACTTGGCGAAGCTCGTTTTCGTGCTTCGTCCACTTGTGAACCATAAATTTGTTGATCTTGAATTCTCTCTAAATTTAACTTATAAAACCTGCAAGAACCCTGTGAATGAATCTAATACAAGTATTTATTAATTATAGCTGTCAAAAAAATGCTATGGGCTTTTTAAAATGAAAGTCAAAAATTGCGCTCACAGCAGTGAACTCCCATCTTATGTACACCCTCAGCGGCACGGCGCTGCACCAATCCACCGCAGCAGAACATGTACAACGAAAGAGATGGTTGATGGCAAACTGCGCTCTGGAAAAAAGGTGTTAACAGTTCTGGGGCCACCCATTGAGAGCCTAGGACAATGTTGTTGTTTTTTTTTTCCCCCCCTCCCCTTTCTACTTCCTCCTCCTCTCCAGACGTCAGCGCGAGTATAAAGAAGCCGTAAGTCTTCACAAGGTTTTCACACACTGTTGCTGGTATTTTGGTCCATTCCTCCATGCAGATCTCCTCTAGAGCAGTGATGTTTTCGGGCTGTTCCTGGGCAACACAAAGTTTTAACTCCTTCCAAAGATTTTTTTATGGGGTTGAGATCTGGAGACTGTCTAGGCCACTCCAGGACCTTGAAATGCTTCTTACCAAGCCACTCCTTTGTTGCCCGTGGGGTGTTTGGGATCATTGTCATGCTGAAAAATCTAGCCATGTTTCATCTTCAATGGCCTTGCTGATGGAAGGAAAATCTCACGATACATGGTCCCATTCAGTCTTTCCTTTACCCAGATTAGTTGTCCAGGGGCCTCATGTATAAAAGGTGCGTACGCGCAAAAACGTGGCATCTGTTCTTTTTCACAGTAAAGTTCAGATGTATCAAGAGTGACCCGTCAACTGCATGGCTGGCGTACGCACGATTCTGCAGCTTTTGGTGCTTCGGCGACACTTAGTGATGCTGGGAAACTGTTCTCATAAAGCTGCACACCAGAGACACATGAATAATTAGCACTGATGAACAATTCATGCCCGGCAACATTTTATTTCAACAATGCAATTGAGGCAATGACTGAGAATTCATTTAACCAGTGTATTTAATGAAACACTGATATTTGTGAGGACACCTATTAATTGATCAAGGTGATCACCATTGGGGCATTTATCTATTGCCCCAATCTCTTTGTGACTCCAGCACATGCACTGAAAAAAAGTCCTTTGAATTTACTTCATTTGAACATGTGCATCGGTTGCACATGATTAAAATGTTTAAATTGACATTTACCCCTCTTCTCCTAAAAATAAAACATGATTTTTTTTTTTTGTCAGTGTGCGTGTTCTCTCCTGTATTAAAATAATAAATTGAGTAATAATAAAAGGAGTAAAAGTTTTTGCTATCCTCTTTGATATGCTGATTTGCTTCTATTTGATTTCAAAAGATTTATGACAAATACCACACACACACACTTACGCATGAACCTTTATCTCACAGGGCTGAGTGTAGGTTACTGTTTAAACACATTTGTTATGAGTTCTAAAAATGCGTGGTATTAACCTATGTGGGGTGATCATAGTCAGCCACATGCCCTCCCATCACCCATGAGCGCAGCGATTCTCTCCTCGAACGGGGTGAGGCCCTCCGCGCCGGTTCTTCCGCCTTTTTTTTGGCCACACTTTGGCAGTGGGCAGCTGTCCTCCGCTTCACATCCACCTTAATGTCTGACCACTTCTTTTTTTAGTTCAGCGTGAGTGCGCTGTTCCGACCCCGCAGCATTGACAGCCGCACGCGCGCTGTCCCATTCACTCCTCTTTCGCGTGTTGTTAACGTCTTGCGTGCCTCCACTTCATTGAGCAACTTCACATTCAGAAAATGTATTTTTCTTCATTACCTTGCTCATTTTCCTTTTTTCTGATCAAGCAGAGATCGGCATCTCAGGTGCAGGGTTCATTTGTCATTTGCATATTCAAACATTTTCTGGATTTGAGCGTACGCCATGTTTTAGTAGGAAATCCACACAAGTCTTTGTACATGAGGACCCTGGTCCTTTTGCAGAAAAACAGACCTAAAGCATGATGTTTCCACCCACATGCTTCACAGTAGGTATGGTGTGCTTTGGATGCAACTCAGCTCTCTTTCTCCTCCAAACACGACAAGTTGAGTTTTTACCAAAACGTTCTATTTTGGTTTCATCCGACCATATGACATTCTCCCAATCCTCTTCTGGGTCATTCAAATGCTCTCTAGCAAACTTCGGGTGGGCCTGGACATGTATTTGTTTAAGCAGGGAGACATGTCTGGTACTGCAGGATTTGAGTCCCTGGCGGCGTAATGTGTTATTGATGGTAGCCTTTGTTACTTTGGTCCCAGCTGTCTGCAGGTCATTCAATACATTCCCCCGTGTGGTTCTGGGATTTTTGCTCACCGTTCTTGTGATCATTTTGACCCCATGGGGTGAGATCTTGCGTGGAGCCCGAGATTGAGGGAGATTATCAGTGGTCTTGTATGACTTCCATTTTCTAATAATTGCTCCCACAATTGATTTCTTCACACCAAGCTGCTTACCTATTGCAGAGTCAGTCTTCCCAGCCAGGTGCAGGTCTACAATTTTGTTTCTGGTGCCCTTTGACAGCTCTTTGGCCTTGGCCATAGTGGAGTTTGGAGTGTGACTGTTTGAGGTTGTGGAAGGATGTCTTTTTTTATTATGACTGTCGCACAGAAATGTCCTTGACAACATTTTCAGAATTTTGGAAATTCAGGCAAATTGTTCTGGGAGTAAATTATTATAGGTTGGCAGCTCTGCTTTTGACATCTGAAATGATCATTTTTCTTTTCCTGTTTGCTATTTTTTGTTTATTTCTGCATGCAAAATAATTAATAATAATAATTGGGAAATCTGTAAAAAAAAAAAAAATGTTTTAACTTAAATTATTGACCTGCAGCAAACTAAAAAGGAAGTCTACTTCTGTATGCGTTATTTTTTCACTTGTACTGGAGCGTGAACATCAGCGCATAGCGTCTGCACATCAGGGCTGTAAAACTAGATTCGAAATAGGTTTTCCTTTGACGGGCAGTTTTGCTTATTTTATTTGAGGCATGGTAAAAGCAAGGGTTTTCCATCCATCTATCCATTATCTGAACCGCTTCTCCTCACTAGGGTCGCGGGCATGCTGTCCTATCCCTGCTGTCATCGGGCAGGAGGCGGGGTACACCCTGAACTGGTTGCCAGCCAATCGCAGGGCAACATAGAAACAAACAACCATTCGCACTCACAGTCATGCCTACGGGCAATTTAGATTCTCCAATTAATGCATGTTTTTGGGATGTGGGAGGAAACTGGAGTGCCCGGAGAAAACCCACGCAGGCACGGGGAGAACATGCAAACTCCACACAGGCGGGGCTGGGGATTGAACCCGGGTCCTCAGAACTATGAGGCTGACGCTCTAACTAGTCGTCCACCGTGCCGCCCTAAATGTAGGGTTGAAGCTATCGAATATTTTATTACTCAAGGATCCTCTGAAATCCTCTTCCATTTGGGTACACAACCCATTTTAGCCGTTATTCCTCTCTGACCACATTTGCCACGGTTTTTACCTACTGTACGGCTCACAGTGTAGCCACTTGCAGATCAGATGGTAGTAGACTGGCCATATGTCACAGTTGGCTACACTGAGCAAAACGTTTAAGCACCCTGTAAGTAACTTCAGTGTTGGATGAGTTCTTTTTCTATGCAAACTAGTTCAAAAAACGTTCAGTTCACCAAAAATGAACTTGTTCATATTTATAAAAAAAAATTGGAACTAAGTTTACTGTTCCAAAAATTAACTCGCTCGGTTCTTGTTCTCTCAATATGGTGCTGACCGGGATATTTCCCTCAATGCTGGCATTTGATTTCCGCCATGTTGGGACCCATTCAGTCCACACAAGAAGACAGCTGCAGCTTTCACCCTACAATTTCAAAAACATGAGGAAATACTTGTTGCTTGTTTTTTTTAAAAAAAACAGGAGTTAAAACAAAAACAGGATTTTTGTCCTAAATATGCAAACAAAATCATGCAACACATTATGACAGGAACGATGGTGAAAGGACATTGATAACGTTGCATTCCTTGCAGCTCTCGCTGACGATAACCATTTTATCTGAGCTATTCCTCTATTACAAACAAATCAATTCAATTTTATGACAGTGAGATTATAGGGTTTTAACTAAAGCATTCTGATACGATGTTACTAATATTTTTTTTTCCAATTATGTGTACTGTATTACTACAGAACCAAAGAACATTCACTCCCATTCAAGCAGTCTGAATGTACCTTGCGCCTCACCAGCTGCGATGTAAATATGAGTGACAGCAGTGGCTGCACTGAATCTGAAATCAAATACGGAGTTTATGATAAGGATTATCCCCTGAGAAATGAAAGCTCACATACTGTGCAGTTTCTTCAGCTGGTATACCCTTCGTCTTTGATGGAGAGAAACCTCGTGTTGCAACCTTTAACGTTACTGGTGCTCGCCTTGCATTTTACCATGAAATATTAACACACTTGCACCAGTTTCTGTCTTTTGCTATTGCATTTTCCCCATCAATTCAGCCTTACCCTTCCCATGCCAGTGACCAAGCTTCGCTTCACTTCCACCTTTTTAAGTAACGAAAAGTCGCATTGTCACGTCAGTCGAATATAACGAACAATCTGTGATCCGCAGTTCTGCTTCTGTGTTTTGTGGTGCAAATTTTGACTCCGCAAATAGCGATGCGAGACTGCTTAAGTTGACCCTTGTAAAACATAATGTTATACAGCGGCTGAAATAAGTACAACACATTTGTCTCACTAAATTGACATTGACATAGATTTTACCAGGCGTTGGGAACAACCCAAGTAATCCATACATACAAAGAAAATTGAACAAATAAGCTCATAAATTAAGTTGTGTGTAATGTGAACTCACACAGGAAAAAGTATTGACCACACCAACTGGTATTTATTTAATACTTTGTCCAAAAGCCTTTGTTTGCAATGACAGCTTCAAGAAAGTCTTGTGCGTTGCTCTGGTGTGATTTTTGGCCCATTCCTCCATACAAGCAGTCTTTAAATCTTGAAGGTTCCATGGGCTTCTTTTATGGACCGAGAGTTTCAGTTCTTTACAAAGATTTTCGATTGGAGTCAAGTCAGGTGATTGGCTCGGCCATTCTAGCAGCTTTATTTTTTTTTCTGTGAAAACAGTTTGGTTTCCTTGACTGTATGTTTTGGATCATTCTCCTGCTGCTTTCCTCATAGATCATAGAGGATTTTTGTCAAGAATGTCTCTGTAGATTTGCCCATTCGTCCTTCCTTCAATAATGTGAAGTTTATCAGTACCGTTTGCTAAAAAGCAGCCCCACACCATCATGTTCCCACCTCCGAACTTCACTGTTGGTGTTGTGTTTTTAAGGTGATGTGCAGTGACATTTCTCCTCCAAACGTGGTGTGCATTATTGCAACCAAACAGTTAAATGTTGCTCTCCTCTGACCAGACTATATTCTCCCAGTATTTTACTTGCTTGTCCAAATGTTGTTCAGCAAACGTTAAATGACGTTTGACATGCTTTTTTTTTTTCTCAGCAATGGGGTCTTGCGTGGTGAGCGTGCATACAGGCCATGGTGGCGGAGTGCATTACTCACTGTTTTCCCTGTGACAACAGTACCTGGTAATTCCAGATCTTTTTGAAGTTCTCCAAAGGTAGTCCTTGGCTCTTGGACAACTCTCTTTATTTTTTTTTGCACTCCTCTGTCAGAAATCTTGTGAGGACCACCTGATCGAGGCAAATTTATGGTGGTATGATTGGCTTTCCACTTACGTAATATGGCCCCAACCGTACTCAGTGGAACTTTCATAAGCTTAGATAAGCACCTGTAACCAATGCCATCGTTATGTTTTGTAACTGTTAGTTTGGGGTGGTCTTAAGACAGCTCTCTGCTCTTACCCATCATGAGATGTGTCTTGGCTCACACCTTGGCAATGAAACCTTTTTGTTGGGCATCAATTAGGACAGAACCAGCTGATATTCATTAGCACTGACAAGGTGCTCGATTGCTGTTTGATTATTGATAGATTTTAGGTGTTGCTTTAGCTTTCCATGGCTTTTTTGCACCGCTGTGTTCAATACTTTTTCCCACTGTCATTTCACATTTTTACATACCTTAATTTCTGAGCTTTTTTGTTCTACTTTATTTGTATGTATGGATTACTTGGGTTGTTGCCAACATCTGAACATTTCATGTCAATAGCACTAGCACCTTCAGAAAGATATTTTGTGAGAAAACTGGTGACGTGTTAAAATACTTATTCGAGCCGCTGTAAATGGTAGGCTTTGTACCAGGGGTGGGCAAACTATGGCCCGCGGACAACATCCGGCCCGTTGACCATCTCAGTCCGCCAAAGATTGGTACAGAATCGCCCAAATCATACGAAAATCATGACTAATGCCGAGTGGGTCCACCAGGTTGTGCTGTAATGCCGAGTGGGTCCACCAGGTTGTGCTGTAATGCCCAGTGGGTCCACCAGGTTGTGCTGTAATGCCCAGTCGTTCCAGTAGGTACAGTGATACATTGACTTGACTTTGGCTGTTCTGTTTTTACACTGCAACTGCTCTGAACCCTTCTTCAACCATGAGTGAGCCAAAGCAAAGAAATGTCGACAGTGAGTGCCAAGTGTTTAATATAGAATGGACTACTAAATACTTTTTGACTGAAGTCTGGTCAAAGGCTGTTCGTCTAATTTAAGAAACCATTGCGCTTTTAGAGGGATATAACATCAGCTGTCACTTTTCTACCAAGCATGCTGATTATGCTAACAGCCAATCAAAGCAGGAAATGATTGCTACGGCTCAGCAGTTGAAATCAAGCTTGCAGGCTCAACAAAACACCTTTATCTGACAAACTACTATCCCAGATTCAGTCACACAAGATCCTGAAACAGCACCACGGGAGCTGCAGATGGAACTGATTTATCTCCAATTTGATACAGTCTTGAAAGAGAAGTTCAACTCTCAAAGTGCATGAGTTTTATGCTTCTTTAAGCTCAGACAAATTGCCAAAAATCCAGAAGATGGCACAGAGGATGCTGACGGTGGCTCTACATATGTGTGTGAACAGACTTTTAGCGTGACGAACACCAACAAAACATCCTACAGATCCCAGCTGAGTGAAGAACACCTCAGATGTGTTCTGAGAATTTCCACAACAAAACTAACACCAGACTTTGATGCACTGGCAAAAAAAAAGGTGATCAATAAAACACTGTTCCCATTAAAAGTAAATCTAAGTATTAACACTATAATGCTTTTTTTTTTTTTTTTTTTATATATATATATATATATATATATATAAATATGTAAGGCTTGGGCGGCCTGTCAAATTTTAAGTCAATGTGGCCCGTGAGACAAAACGTTTGCCCACCCTTGCTTTACACAGATTTTTGGGGTTGATCAGCGAGTTAAAAAAAAAAACAACGATATCCGATCAAAAGATGGAGCAATGTGTCTATTTCATTGACTTCTTCATTTATTGTCTATACTTGTGAACTTAATTGCTAAATAAAATTATATTTACAATAAATAATTTATTTGTTCATGTTTCATGCCAGTGAGGCATAGTGACAGACAGAACAAATGGTTTTCTATTAGATGGCAGAAACTACATACAGTAATTAATGTATGTACTTTTTGTGACATTTTTGTTTGTTGGTGTGCCGTGAGAGTTTTCAATTGTAAAATATGTGCTTTCACTCAAAGGTTTGAAATCACTGCTCTAGTCAGAGCATGTATTCTAATCAGTCAGGTCTAACCAACATTACATGACAGAAATAGTGGCTGCTAACTTACTGTAATTAAATTACTTTACTGTAATTACTTGAAACAAACAAAAACTTTAGACAGATCGCCTGCATGTTAGCTTACAACCGTTAGTGCTAGCACTAGCTTCGTAGGCTACATAGCGTTTAGTTGTCTGCTTGCGAGTGGTATAGTATTAAAAGTACATAAACATACCTCAAGCAAGCCTTAAATGAACGTCCTCTCCCGTGCACCGGTGACCGCCAACACATTTTCCCCCCCCCCCCCATTTTGTTATAAACACATGGCGCGATCCATTATTGTTGTCATCGCCATGGTAATGAGTAGACTTTACACCGATTTTATCGGCCTTATCGGTATCTGCCGATAATTGACATTTTATGGTGATCGGCTTTGTCATAATTAGCTGATCCGCAAAAGACGCCTCCATTGTGCACAGTATATTTGAATCCAAAAGCTAGTTTGTTTTTAGCTTTGTCACAGTCCTGTAAATATCTGACGGCCAATAAAGTTATCCGTCCATCCATTTTCTGAGCCGCTTATCCTCACAAGGGTCGCGGGAGTGCTGGAGCCTATCCCTGCTTTCATCGGGCAGGAGGCGGGGTACATCCTGAACTGGTTTCCAGCCAATCCCAGGGCACATGGAAACAAACAACCATTCACACTCACATATACACCTAGGGGCAATTTAGAGACTTCAATTAACCTACCATGCATGTTTTTGGTATGTGGGAGGAAACCGGAGTGCCCGAAGAAACCCCACGCAGGCAGGGGGAGATCAAACCACAAGACAAATTTGCTCTTTCATGATTGTACTATGTCAGACTACTGCAATAAAATCTGGTATTCCGATACCACCGCATCCCATTTTTTACGATCACTGGACTTCATCGTGTCAACTCAAACGCGACTGAATACACTCGTTAGCATGGCGACAACAACAATAATGGATCGCGCCGTGTGTTTGTAAGAACAAAATGGGGAAAAACGTGTGTTGGTGGTCACCGGTGCTCAGGACAGGAGAGGACGGTCGTTTAAGGCTTGCTTGAGGTATGTTCGCATACTTCTAATACGATACGGCTTGCAAGCAGGGAACAAAACCTTATGTACCCTTCAAGCTAGTGGTAGCACAAACGGTCGCACGTAAACATGCCGCCGTTCCGTCAAATCATGCTCTAAAGTTTCAGTGTGGGTAAAATAATTGAATTGCAGTAAGTTAGCACACATTATTTCTGTCATGTAATGTTGGAATACACGATCTGACTGGAGCAGTGATTTCCTTCATGGAGCCAAGGAACATATTTTACAATTGAAAAATCTCATGGCACACCAACAAACAATGTCACAAAAAGTGGATACATTAATTATTGTATGTATTTACTGCCATCTAATAGAAGACCATTTATCATTTGTTCTGTCTGTCACTAAGCCTCAGTGGCATAAATAGATGAACAAAGATACATTATTTATTGTAAATATAATTTTTGGAGCAATTAAGTATACAAGTATATACAGTAAATGAACAGGTCATTTAGACACATTCCTCCATGTGATCTGTTATCGGTTTTTTTTTTTGTTTTTTTTTTGTTTTAAAACCTGATCGGTCCTAATTTTTGTAAAGCCTAGTAACTAGTGTATCTGGTCGCGTTTGAGTTGACAAGATGATGAAGCCCACTGATCATAAAAAACGGGATCCTGCGGTATCGGAATACAATATGTTATTGCAGTCGTCTGACAGTGCAATCGTGGAAGACCAAATGTGTTGTATGTCCCACACCGCCGGCACCTTATTTTTAAATTTTGTTTTAATTTTATTTTTTTTAAATAACTTTATTGATGGTCAGATATTTACAGTACTACGTCTAAAGACATGACAAGGCTAAAAATAAACTCGTTTGCATTAGTCTTTACACGATCAGGATTTTTGGGGCCAATCAGCGAGTCACCATCACCGATCCGATCACAAGATGGAGGAATGACGTGTTGTCTGTTCCACACTGCCGACATGTTTTTAAAAAAATGTAAATAAATTAAAAATAACTTTATTAGCCGTCAAATATTTACAGGACTTCGCCAAAAAAAACATGGGACAAGGCTAAAAGTAAACCAGCTTTTGGATTCAAATATACTGTGCACGATGGCAACGTGTGGAGTAAATGTCTTTTGCGGAGCCGATCAATGACGTCATTGATCGTATAGCCGAATTAGGACATTTAAGCCGATCAGCATAAATGTTAATTATCGGCCAATACCGATAAGGCCGATAAAAGTCTAGTTTGCATTCAAATATACTGTACACGATCGCAATGCGGAGTAAAATGTATTTTGCAGAGCCGATCATCTGCAAATTATGACATTGAATCCTATCAGCATGACATGCTGATTATCGGCCAATCAGAGAAGTGTAAAGTCTAGTAAATAGACAGTGCCTTGAGCAGGTTGGCCCTGCTGCGATACGTCAGTGCGTTCAACATGTTAGATGTGGCCATATTAGCCACAAAATCTGTAAATTATACTTGTATTTCGGGTTGATGGGTGACGGAATGTCACGATCGTAACCCAATCATCGACGGGGTGTGGGTGACCCACCTCCCACTCTTAAAAAAAAAAAAAACCAAAATAAATAAAATAAAATAAAATTTGCTCCATCTGTGCTACCCTTAACGCATGGCCCTTCGTGTGATGCTATGCACTGTATTTCCGCACTACTACAAAATACAACCACAATAGTAAACACATTGCATATTTTTTTCCCTTCTTAAGGTTGTTTAACACAGCAAAATTTGAATCTCAAGATTTTTCCCCGTGTACCTTTTTTTGTTTTTTTGATTGGAGAGACATTGATACCAGAAATTTTATACTTTATGCGTGTTCTTATCATTACTGCTTTGCTCTGTTTCTGTTCATTTATTTTCATACCATCACGTACCTTTTCATATTCTTCTTCTCACCCCCTCTTTAGAGCTACATTTACCAGATCTTAGAGGGTATATATTTCTGTCATTGTCGACGAGTCCTGCATCGTGACCTGAAGCCCCAGAACCTTTTGATTGACAACAAGGGAGTTATCAAACTGGCTGACTTTGGACTTGCTCGGGCCTTTGGTGTTCCTGTCAGGGTTTATACCCATGAGGTGAGAATTTTTTTTAATTTAGGCTTCCTTGAGTTTAATTCCATAAAGCCACCCACACATTGAATGACACGAATGAACTTGAAGGAATTGGACAATCTCAAACAAACTACAGTTGGCGACTGACTAGTGCTGTATGATTATGGCCAAAATAATAGTCATGATTTTTTTTTATCAATATTGTAATTGTGATTATTCCTCATGTTAGGGAAATATCTTTATTTTTTTATTGCACTACCTTTTAACAAACTATGTAACAGTTTTCATTTCAAAATTAATCTTAAGTGATGGATAATAAAAAATTTAAAAAATACCCAAAAAATGATACATTAGAAAGGGGGAACTGAATAAATGTGCTATTACAAAGTGGAGTCATGAGTTTGAAGCAAATACAAATTATAATTAATGGAAGCAAATACAGTTTATGCATAGAATGCATTAGGCTGCAAGCACTTACTTCATTTGAAAATCACTGTCAATATAGTGAATTGTCAAAGACTATGTATATGTTGTTCTGCTTGACCATTGATTAGTCGTGCATGGACACAAACTGCAAAGAACTCAGAAGTTGTGATTTCCCTCTCTATTTACTTAAAAGTTTTTCATTGCGGTCAGGCCAGCCAAAAAGTTTAAGTCAAGGCAGCCGCTACAACGATTGTAAATGATGACTTATGGTAGGTAAGCTTGTGACATGCCACCTCTCTGCCAATGTGCTGAGAGGTCCAACTTCAGAATAAAAGCTTAATATATTACTGCATTGGACATCAATAACATTTTCAGGCTTTTATTTTGAAGTTGGCACCAGAGCGCTTAATGAAACCTTAACCATCCGTTCGCTCCCTGGTGGCTGGCTGACTGGGTTGTGGGCACTTGTGTGGCACAAGTTAAGTCACAATTGTTGGTGACTTTACTTTTAAGTTAAGTCACCGACAATCAGGCTAATTGAATCGTGGCAGCCAAAATATATAGACGTGTGTATACGTGTATGTAGACGTGTGTGTGTATACGTGTGTATATGTATATACGCGCGTGTATACGTGTGTGTGTGTGTGTGTATACATGTGTATATGTATATACGCGCGTGTATACGTGTGTATATGTATATACGCGCGTGTATACGTGTATATACGCGCGTGTATACGTGTATATACGCGCGTGTATACGTGTATATACGCGCGTACGTGTATACGTGTATATACGCGCGTACGTGTATACGTGTATATACGCGCGTACGTGTATACGTGTATATACGCGCGTACGTGTATACGTGTATATACGCGCGTACGTATATACGCGCATGTATACATATATATGCGCATACGCGTACACTGCTCATGTGAGATTTGTTTTCAAAATAACAATATGGACTAGCCACGGGTTAGTCACGTTATGCAAGAGTGTATTTGCAAATGTAGACATTTGCTCATATTTACTGTTAGCTAGTTGTTTTTGTTGTTGTAGGGCTGTGGGATCTTTTCATGCTTTTATGCTTCCAGGACATGAGCAGAGAGGTTTGGAGGTGACTCCACACTGTATGCTCATACTCTTGCACCAATCCGCAGACCAAGTGTGTGCTGAACCATGGAGAGTGCTCCGTCCATGGATCAATGATGACCTGTTATGCCACACTGTCTTGTGCTTTTTTTTTTGTTCCCCGACCTGAAGACTTAAGCACTTCTGAGCACGGCCTGTGGGCCACATCCAGCCTCTCCAAAGTCTCTGACCGGGCCTCGCTGTATTTATGAAGTCAAAATAAAATGTATGAAAATTATGCGCTGCTTTTATTTTGATGAGCATGTGTGTCGGCAGTGCAAGCAAAAGGGAGTAATGACTTGTCTTCAGTGTTGCCACTTTGGACACAATGTTGTATTTCGTGACTTTTACGACCAATCAAAGCAACTCTTAGAATTCTTAAAAAAGAAAGAATACAAATAGCGTCAACTGTGGTCCTCGTGTTCACAACGACAGACATTAAAATATATTTTGATAGGTCACATATAAAAGTAAATTCTACTTTAAATTCACAATAACTAACAGACATTGTATCAAGTGACCACTGAGATAAATGCAATCCTTGTCTTTCCAGGTTGTAACCCTCTGGTATCGAGCTCCCGAGGTTCTCCTGGGTTCGCCCCGATATTCAACTCCTGTTGATGTTTGGAGCACTGGCACCATCTTTGCTGAACTCGCCACCAAGAAGCCACTGTTCCAAGGAGACTCTGAAATAGACCAGTTGTTTAGAATCTTCAGGTAGTGTTTATTTTGTGGTTGAAATTCAAAGCTCCACACCTAACAATTTGAATTTTTGGTAAACTGGTTACATTTCAAGAATTGTAATTTAAACTACTGTAAATTTGTCCTTTTTGGTTCATGAATTTATTGCTATATATACATTGAATATATACATTGAAATGTTGAGGAAAAAACATTGTTCAAAATCAAATTGACTTTTAAAATGTCTAAGCATGCCTTTTATGAAAGGCATTGATTTAATTGTAAGGGTAGTTTTTGTTACCCTTATTTTCCAATTTCCTTTTAATATCTATTTTTTTAGGACATTGGGAACGCCAGATAATGTTGTTTGGCCTGATGTAGAAAGCCTTCCTGACTACAAAAGCACTTTTCCAAAATGGAAGCCAGGCAACCTTTCATCAATGGTGAAAAACCTGGATAAGAATGGTTTGGACCTGCTGGCGGTAAGATTATTTATTCATTTATCAGGAGCTTTGATTCTTCAGAGAAATATTTACCTAGACCTACCTGCAAATTGAACATGACAACAGTAATGGATAAACCCCATAACAAAAAAAAAATAGTTATATGTAGATATAAAAAAATAAGTATATTTTGGCTCAAAATCCTATACGTATGTCCAGAAATTCAGGTTTATATTTTCTTTTTAAACCGAAGAATGTGCAGTAAGTTTCATGATAAATTGAGTTTACTAAGCCACCTTGTTGTGGCAGAACTGGCAAGCTGCTTGCACAGATTTTTTTTATTTGCTCGATGTGTCAATTATGGAGGGCTAGGTGCGGGAAAATTACATAAATGCATAGATGCATGAATAGATGTCACTATTGAATAATAATCATTGGAACAGTGTTGCAAATGATCGACACTGCTTTTTTTACACTTATTTTTGTCATCTAAGTACAAATGACAGAGAATTTGTTTAAATTTGAGAAACCCCTACTTCCCTTCTGAAATTAAAGTGCAAAACGTCCATCTTGAATAAAATATTTCTGGGCGGTGGCGGATAACGTACTGTTGACATTGACTGTCTGTCATCGTGACCTTCATACACGCTTGCTCGATCATGTCAACGGAAAGAAGCACCCACAGCTGGTTAAAACAAAGCAGTCAAATTAAAGATTACCAGGTATTTTGCTATCACATTTCTATAAATTTACTACGTACTAACGAACGTAGTTAACGTGAGTTGTTGAACTTATATTGTTCATTTACGCAATGCATTTTTTATTTTATTTTATTTTTTTAATTAAAAAATATATATATAGATGTATATAGTATATACAGTGTGTTTGTGTGCGGGTGCAAGAGAGGGCCCCCCCCCACCCGGATAATTGTTCCCCGGATTTTACTTTTTCTATTTTCACTTTCGACCAACATTGCGCCATGCAGTTACTTATTCCACATCTGTTGCTGCAAGCCCAAACGACTGACCATACAATCGCTCTTTTGAACAATCTTTTTGCTCTCTATACTGGTAGCCATCTTGTTACACTATTGTGTTTATCTCTGTGACGGAAACAAGGGGGAGGGCGGAAAGCTACGGCCAAACGTGTGCCGCAGTAAGAAGGGGGGGGGGGGGGGGGATCTATTATTTCTTAAATTGTTTGCGATACAAAACTCAAATTAATCAAAAAATCGATATATCGCCCAGACCTAAGTAGAATGCAGTTACGCTTTTTTCTCCCTCCCTATTCCAGATCCTAAAAGCCTAGCTGGTCATGTCGTTGGCTGAGAATCTCGGGATAGGGTGGTTTTCATGTGAATTAGCCCCAGCGTTTAATTCTGGAAAAACTGAAATTCCCTCCAGGTGAATGGGGAAGGGGACTGTGACAAATCACCCGTAAATGTCTGCAATGTCTTTTGTTTAACACAAGATGTCACTCGATAGCTACCAAAGATGACAATAGCTCGTGTTTAGGCATTTTTCATGTTTACGTCTATAATATTATATATTTGGTAAATGGGCTTTCACTTGTCTAGAACTTTTCTACCTTCAATGTACTCAGTGCTTTAACACTGTTTCCTCATTCACCTACTGATGATGCAGCATCAGGAGCAACTGAGGCTTCAGTATCTTGAGTATAACTCTGGATGTACACAAATCTCATAGTATTTAAAAAAAATATATATAATAATCCTAATTGTTCGATTTACACAAAGGCTTGCGGAACACTGCGCAATGCGGTCGAACCTGGTTGGAGGTTTAGGGCCAGGGTTTAAATTATTTTATAAAGAAGAGTTGGGTAAGAATGAGGTGAAAAGAGTATCAGATCGAGTGATGAGGCTGAAACTTGAAATTGAAGGTGTTATGTATAATGTGATTAGCGGTAGGATGTGACCTAGAGGTGAAAGATAAATTCTGGAAGGAGCTGGGCGAAATAGTTCTGAGCATCCCAGACAGACAGAGAGAGAGAGTTGTGATTGGTGCAGAGTTTAATGAAAATGTGGGTGAAGGAAACAGGGGTGATGAAGAAGTAATGGGTAAGTACGGCATCCAGGAAATAAACTAGGGACAGATGGTGGTAGACTTGGCAAAAAGGATGGAAATGGCTGGAGTGAACACTTTTTTTCCAGAAGAGGCAGGAACATAGGATGACCTACAAGAGCGGAGGTAGAAGCATGCAGGTGGATTACATCTTGTGTAGACAATGTAATCTGAAGGAGGTTATTGACTGTAAAGTAGTGGCAGGGGAGAGTGTGGCTAGGCAGCATAGGATGGTGGTGTGTAAGAGGACCCTGGTGGTGGGGAGGAAGATTAGGAAGACAAAGGCAGAGCAGAGAACCATGTGGTGGAAGCTGAGAAAGCAAGAGTGTTGTGTGGCTTTTCAGGAAGAGTTGAGACAGGCTCTCGGTGGACAGGAGGAGCTTCCAGAAGACTGGACCATTACAGCCAAGGTGATCAGAGACACAGGCAGGAGAGTACTTGGTGTATCTTCTGGCAGGAAAGGAGAGGAGGAGACCTGGTGGTGGAACCTCAAAGTACAGGAAACCATAAAAGGAAAGAGGTTAGTGAAGAAGAAGTGGTACACTGAGGACCAAGGAGAGGAGAAAGGAATGCACTGATATGCGACGTAGTGCAAAGGTAGAGGTGGCAAAGGCCAAACAACTTGCATATGAAGATGTATGCCAGGTTGGTCACTAAAGAAGGAGAAAAGGATCTATACAGGTTGGTGAGACAGAGGGCTAGAGATGGGAAGGATGTGCAAAAGGTTGAGGTGGTTAAGGATAGAGATGGGAATGTGTTGACTGGTGCCAGTCGTATGCTGAAGAGTTGGAAAGAATACTTTGAGGAGTTGATGAATGAGGAAAATGAGAGAGAAGGAAGAGTAGAGGAGCTAAGTGTGGTGGACCAGGACGTGGCAATGATTAATAAGGGGAAAGTTAGAAAGGCATTAAAGAGGATGAAAAATAGAAAGGCAGTTGGTCCTGAAGACATCCCTGCAGAGAGATTGCTGTGGAGTTTTTGACCAGCTTGTTCAACATAATTTGTAGCGGGTGAGAAGATGCCTGAGGAATGGAGGAAACGTGTGCTGGTGCCCATTTTTAAGAACAAGGGTGATATGCAGAGTTGTGGGAACTATAGAAGAATAAGGTTGATGAGTCACACAATGAAGTTATGGGAAAGAGTAGTGGAGGCTAGACTCAGGACAGAAGTGAGTATTTGCGAGCAACAGTATGGTTTCATGCCTAGAAAGAGTACCACAGATGTGTTATTTGCCTTGAGGATGTTGGTGGAAAAGTACAGAAAAGGTCAGAAGGAGCTACATAGTGTCTTTGTGGATCTAGCTCAATCGTATGACAGAGTCCCCAGAGAGGAACTGTGGTACTGCATGTGGAAGTCTGGAGTGACAGAGAACTATGTTAGAATAATATAGGACATTATGAGGGCAGCAGAACAGTGGTGAGGTGTGGTGTAGGTCTGACAGAAGAGTTTAAGGTGGAGGTGGAACTGCATCGGGGATCAGCCCTTTCCTGTTTGCGGTGGTGATAAATAGGCTAACAGATGAGGTTAGACCGGAATCCCTGTGAACCATGATGTTTGCAGATGACAGTGATTTGCATTGAAAGCAGGGAGCAGGTGGAGGAACAGTTAGAAAGATGGAGGCATGCACTGGAAAGGAGAGGAATGAAGATTAGCCGAAATAAAACAGAATATATGTGCATGAATGAGAGGGGTGGAGGGGGAAGAGTGAGGCTACAGGGGGAAGAGTGAGGGTGGACAACTTCAAATACTTGGGGTCAACAGTCCAGAGCAATGGTGAGTGTAGTAAGGAAGTGAAGAAACTGGTCCAAGCAGGTTCTCTCTCGGAGTGACCAGGTTGGATTAAAATTGAAATGAGCTCATCAGAGGGACAGCCAAGGTTAATGTTTTGGAGACAAAGTTAGAGAGAGCAGACTTCGATGGTTTGGAGACGTCCAGAGGAGTGAGAGTGAGTATATTGGTCGAAGGATGATGAGGATGGAGCTGCCAGGCAAGAGAGCTAGAGGAAGACCAAAGATGTCGTGAGGGAAGACATGAGGACAGTTGGTGTTAGAGAGGAGGATGCAGGAGATAGGCTCGGAAAAGGATGACACGCTGTGGCGACCCCGAACGGGACAAGCTGAAGCTGTTTACAGTTAGATGAACAAAAACAACAGCTTTCATGTATTGTAGTATTCGTCTGGCACTGTCTTCACAAACGTGGATATTTTAGCTCACTTATAACTTGAGAAAACACTGTGCGGTAAATTGCAATGTTTTATTTTATTTATTTATTTTTGTGTGTGCTCTTTGCTCAGTACTTGAGTCATTCTTTCACTGTGTACTTTTTAGTCTTATTCAAGTATTTCTTTTGGGACTACTTTTTACTTTTACTTGACTTACATTATTGTCAAGTAACAGTACTCTTGAGTACAATATTTTGCTACTCTACCCACCTCTGGAGCAGACATCTATTGCTACTCTTATGTTTAAGCAACATTTTTGGTTATCAGATCAGCCAGCGTCGTTTGTTTCACTGGTCTTTTGTATTTTCTCGTTGAGGTGCTGCGGGTCGTGGCCCTGGTTGTGGTCCCAGCGGAACCGCGAAGCACACGTAACACCGGCGACGAGCTGATCCGCTACTACATTTTGTATTAGGAAACGCGCCTACAGTTATCTAATGAGTTTACGGATGTTAATGTTAAATGTATTAAGCGACGGAGCAATGTTGGGGATTAATGTCACAGAGCAAACTAACTGAAGAAATTGTTTTTATTTTTGCCTTTTTGTAGTCTTCAGAGTCTTTCAGAATTCAAACAAAAATCAAACAAAATCTCTGCGGGGGCCCGGGGGGATTGGTTAGTAGTAATAGTTGGGGACAAAGCTGGTGGGGACAGAGAGACGTGGGATGTGCGTGCTAAGACGAGGGTGTGGGCGAGAGGGAATATTTTAAAGGAGTCTCGCTGACTCCATTCATTTGAATGTACCCAGCTCTGTATGTACCATTTGCGTACATTTTGGTCACCAGCGTCACTTTTTCCATCCACAGGCACTTTATACATTAGAAATATGGTTAAGTATTGATATAAAACATATTTGCTGCTTTATATGTTGTTTATATAGCTTGGTGCAGTGTGGCAGCCGTTAGGTGTCTCACTCACTTAAATCCCGTAATTTGGCTTTTTAGACCCCCATAGAGTGTGACTCTCTTACATGGACTTAGCAAAAGTATCAATTTCATTTCGAAAAACAACCTTGGTTTTGTCATACGAGTGTCTGTTTGACCCAGTTTCGTATCCGCTTTATCCATAATTGGCTAAGGCTCCCCCCTTTCCTCTGTTTGGTTGGTGTTTGGTCTGTGTAGGAGACCCAGTTGTGAGAGGACGGTGGCTTGGGAGCAAAAAGGGAAGGTGGACATCTTCCCTAGTGACACAGCTAAGGTTGAGAAATTCGAATGATCTGATTTCAGTCCTCTCTGCAGAAAAATGTCTGGAACCTAAGAATGCATAGATGACTTTAATTCCTATTTCAAGTCTACTGAGACACCATAGAGACAATATTACATCATATTGCATCACATATTTTCAGCATGAGTGAAAGCTTCTGGGCATTTTGATGTGCTGTACGCTGGGACAATGTGCCTTGGCGATAAAATTTTTGAATCACGAAAAAAAAACAGGGGCAGACCACTCATGGAAACAGTTGCCAAACCACGCAACACCGCCTGACAGTTCAGCTGCGTTCGGCCGTTTCGCTCATTGTGCGGCAACCCAAATCTTGTTTTTCTGACTTTATTCTTTAAAAAATGTCTGATGCAATACTCCCTTGTACAGGTGCATACCTTTATGCAAATATAGATATGGTTTTACAAGCATTTATTAAGTATTTTATTATTTTTTCAGTAGGGCTGTACCTACTGCAGATGGAAACTGTTTTGAAAGCCTGTTGTGAATTGGAGCTACATAATTTGAGCCTAACTATTTTAATAGTTAGGCTCAAATGTTTGAGAACTTAAGGTAAAGTGGAATAATAAGTTTGTTTTAACTTTAACTCCAGAAGAATGTAATGACACAGGCTTGACAAAGTTTTAATCACTACTGGTTCATATTGAGATGAAAGTGAGATCCTTAAGTGAGGTTTGTCAAACTCAAATTCACAGTGGGCCAAAATAAAAAATTGGGACATCGCGGGCCAAACTCAATATTTAATGAAAAATCACTGTGATGTGAATGTTTCCCTTCTCTCCAGAAATGTAACGTTAAAGTTTATCATATGACAACAAACTTAAATTTTGCTTAAACACTGAATCTGGTATAAACAAACTTTAATATCGTAAACACGAGAAATCAAATTTGCGATAAAAGACATCAGTGGTATTTGTTTTTGTATTTAAATAGATAACATGAATTCTTCTGTCTCTCCGTCTTCTATTTATCTATCTCCAACTGCCATTCTTTATTTTTTATGCAAATCTTTTTTCAAAGGCCAACAACAAAACAACCTAAAAAAATAGTCCTTCAAGAAAAATCCAAACTTCAAATTATTAACAGTCCCTGCCCAAGAGTTGATAAAGGGCATTAAAGAAACATTAGTTAAATTCTTATATTCTTTGTTACAGCCACGTTGCTCCGCACACGACAAACAGGTCTGTCTTTTACTTTAGTGAACAGACAATCTGCCTCCCACCTGTCTTTGTCAATATTTCCCTTCCAATGCAGTGCACATGTAGCCAGTTGATGTAGCTCTGAGTATATCAAATGCTTCCAAGTCGTGCACATTTTAAGCCAGTTGTCGCAGACTGGTTCATTGTTTCAGAAAGCAATAAAGCCATTGTGGGTTTGTAGTCGAGGGTGCGTGCGTGTGCCACAGACAGTCATGATTTCTCCTCTCATTTACAGAAAATGTTGGCCTACAATCCTGCCAAAAGGATCTCTGCACGGGAGGCCATGACTCACCCTTATTTTGATGATTTGGACAAATCAACCCTACCTGCAGCCAACATCAAGAAAATGTGACACCTGCCTGAGTTTCAAATGTAACCACAATGAATACTCATCCTGTAAATACTTTTGTGTGATAGTGGTAACCCTTTTACAAGCGTTTGTCATTATTCTTTTCAATAAAGCGATGCGTATTCTCCTCACAGAACCTTCAGCCTAATGTTCTGTCTATGGTTTGTATAGTCTAAAATTTGTATAGTGCAGTGATTCTCAACTGGTGGGTCAGGACCCAAAAGTGGGTCGCAGAGCCATTTTGGGTGGGTTGCAGCCAGGTACCGTCACTGATGTCATCGGCTGATTTGTACTCCTTGAACGCTGGCAGCGAGAGCCATTCCACACAGCCACCATCAACGCACAGATGTAATTGTGAATATTACTCCGCGGCGGACTAATATGCGGCCTGAGTCACAGGAGTTGACGAGACCAGAAAAAAACTTAACAGCCGAAGCTGTTAATAAGTCACGGTACTTTTACTCTGTTACAATGATCTAAATGTTGCAATGACGCAAAGAAATGGGGCAAATTTTAATCTTAAATTTGTACATTAACATAGACTCGAGCGGTGTAAATAAATGTTTTTCTGCGTGAAGAAAATTTGTTTTTTGCCTTATTGTACTCTTCAGAGTCTTCCAGATTTCTTAATTTATGTTCAAATTAAAAAAAGTTTATTATATATATATTTATATTATTAGATTTTTTTTGGAGGGGGGGGGGGGTCACCTTTTCCATGCTTTTGGGGTTTGTATGTCTGAATGTTGCATTTTCCTAAAAAGAAGATATAGTTTTGTACATTATGTTCAACCTCAGTTTTTTAATGAGGTGCTCAGAAAGGCACTTTAAACTTGTATGAGTAGTTTAAAAATATATGTTTTCAAACGGCTATTTTTGAACAATGCATCATCTTTATTGTTCCTAACTTCTGTAAGTGTGGGTCACAACTTGGCATCAATCGGCCTTTAGTCAATCATCCATGTCATGGTAATTGTAAAGTTTCAATTAAGGCGAGTGGATTGTTCGTTTTTTTACTTTATTTATTAATTTTTTGACGTTTCACCTTTAATCCAAAAGGGTTAATTTCGAACATTTTAGGTTTGGAGTGTCCCGATTTATACCTCTGGATATTTTCCTCTGGGGTGGTCCACAATAGATTGTTTTTGTTGCCCAGTGTAGTTGGTGAAAGAGTCGTCCTGCATACTAAAATGCATTGTTCACACATCTTGTTGCAAAACAGCTCCTTAGGGCCACGCTTCCCATTCATGAGAGATGTCACTCAGGTGATATCTCAAACCTCCTCTGTTTCCAGATGACTTTTCTAGTTTGAAATGGTAGGCCTCTCTTACCTCTTTCAAAGCAGTGGTCCTCATTTGGAAGTTATCTTTGAAGGCATGTCCGTTCTTGAGTTGCAAATGAACCGCTGATTCAGGAAACAAGGAAGCAGGCGGTCGTTGCTGCGCCGTGCCTCTTTGAAGCGGTTGTTTCATCTCTCAGATGGCACTACTCCCTGCATAACCGCATAAGCATTTGTGAGTTTGCTCCTTGGGATTTTGTCCTTGAGGTGAACCAGCCTTTGTCCTCAGACAAGGTCGCCTCATTCAATGGGAAGAGTGGCCCTAACAAGCTGTTTTGCAACAAGACTGAAGAAGCCTTTTGGGTTAAAGGTGAAACGACAACAAACAAGAACAGTCCAGTTGCCTTGATTCATTCAATCTTTGCGGACTAGCAACAAAAGAAAAATGTGGGTCCTAGGTTTACTACCGTTGAGAACCACAGGTATAGTGTATAGCTGAACAAAGGCTATATTTGTAGCCTTTTTATGATGTTTAATCAACTGCAATTATTTTGGAGAAAATGAATGGTTGATTGAAGATAAGGAATGGATCACTGCTGTCTCTTCCTGGTGGCCGGTCTGGTTGGCGGACTGCCCTGGGTCCCAGGGCATGTGTGGTCTCCGGCCGGCTGAGCCGCTCCCTGGGTAAGCACCCGGTCTTGCCCTTCCCTCTTGGATGGGTGAGGCGCAGACCTCCATCCCTATTGAGCCTGCACAGGAACTCCAGGACACTTCTGATGATTGTGCACATGTGACGTTGATTCACTAGCATGTATTCATAGACATGTCCATGGGACTTGTTGATTGGTGTGGGCCCACTCCTGACTAACTTGCACTCCGTTTCTATGGGTCTTTACTGGTATTAAATAGCCACTCCCACCACACTCCAATCGCACTGTTAGGTTAACTACCCATGTCCTATACTTTCCTACTCTGTACTCATTGCATTCCTTCTTCACAGGGTGTAGCACTACTGTCCTAGCTAGAACCAAAGTCCAATGTAACGGTCATGTTTTTTTTTGTTTTGTTTTTTTACTGCTAGTTTCCAGTCGTATTTTTATTTCCGTCCCATTTCAAATCTTGTTCTGTCCAACTGCATTTCCTGTATTTTTCAGTGGTTGCATTTCCATTGTGTTCATTTCATTGTATTTTGATTGTGTAATGTTTTTTTATTTATTTTTAAAGTGATTACCAAATGATGGTGTGCATCATGTTTGCCTGCAGTACTAGCCAATTTAAAAAAATATATGTTTTACGATAAAATAAACTACATTTACAGCAGTGGTTCTCAAGCCATTTACACAAGGGGTCCTCAACATACAACCAGTAGCCTGTGGGCCTGCTCTAAAAATAATTCACCGACAATGGGACTGAGAATGTACATTTGAAGATTTAAACACTTATTGAGATTTAATCTATTACTGTTGTTGAGTTGACTGTAGTTGTGCCCATTGTTCTTTCATACCTTTTTATTTGGCTTGCTCCATATTATGATTGTAGGTATCTTACTAAATCCAGAATGAAATGGCCGCCTTTTTTTCTTTTTGTTTTGTCTTGTGCCGGACTTTGGGCACATGGATTTAGTGAAGGACCACCAGAATCACATTTTCTTGTTGTTTTGCACAAGGTAACAGGTTATGTTTTTGGGAAAGCCCTTTACCACCTCGTTTTTTTTAATTTTCAATTCGGTTGAGGTTTTGTGATGAAAATGTTATTGATTTTTGGTGTCAAAAGTCACGTTCATAGGTTCGGAGATGATTGAAAACTACAGTATAGAGTGGTGATTTGCTATTTCTGTGGACTTTGAAGTAAATCTGATGTGTTTACTCTGACACTGCCATTGGAAAATGGCCTGTTTAAACAACCCATTTTTGTATCAGTAAACATCTGGGTATTTAAAAAAACTATATATTTTTTTTTAAACAAAGGTCAAGGTTTCGGTCAAACATTTCCGAATGATTTACATTGACCTGGGCAAAAAAAAAAGTGGGCCCGTTTGTGGCAAAAACTCCTTCATCCTTATGTGATTCTTACAAACTCGGTCTCATTTTATTAGTGTATCATTCCTCTAGCCAATGATGTCATCTATTTTGATATACGGGTCTTTTGAAAATTGTAGTAACAAACCTAATTGTTTCCTACCTTGTTAAATCAATGTTATTTGTAATCAGTCTTTACGTAGATAAATATAATTATGAATAACAAAGAGATTTTGAGCAAATTCATTATTTTGGAGGTGTGTATCAAACTGGTAACCGTTTGCATTGATCAATATCCAAGTAGCTGCTCTCAGTTTCAAAAAGGTTGGTGATCCCTGGTTTACACCAATGGCCACCTAAAAAATATTTAGCTCTAAGTATCAGTACCAAGGGTGTTAATATAAAGGCACAGGGTAAATTCATAATGTATTTACTAACAGCAGCCACATGCACTCAGTTTGCATTTCATCCGATATTATCAAAATGTTACTTAAACATTTGCTGACCTTTTAGTAAAGGTTTTGATTTTGTCTGACTCCATCTTTTGTCTGGCACTGCTAACCTCGACTCGAGATGTGAGTCGGTGGAGAGAATACTTCAAAGACCTCAATTCCACCGACGTGCCTTACCTTGAGGAAGCAGAGTCTGGGGTCTCTGAGGCGGGCTCTCCTATCTCTGGGGTTGAGGTCACCGAGGTGGTTAAAACGCTCCTCGTTAGCAAGGTGGATGAGATTCGCCCAGAGTTCCTAAGGGCTCTGGATGTTGTGGGGCTGTCCTGGTTGACACTCCTCTGCAACATCGCATGGACATCGGGGACAATGCCTCTGGATTGCCAGACTGGGGTGGTCGTCCACCTTCTTAAGAAGGAGGGTGTGTTCCAACTACAGGGGGGTTACAATCCTCAGCCTCCCTGGTAAGGTCTATTCGGGGGTGCTGGAGAGGAGGGTCCGTCGGGAAGTCCAATCTGATTCAGGAGGAGAAGTGTAGTTTTCGTCCTGGCTGTGGAGCAGTGGACCATCTCCATGTGTTTTGTGGACTTGGAGGAGGCTTTTGACCGTCCATGTTCCTCGGTGAGTCCTGTGGAGGGTACTTTGGGAATATGGGGTACTGAACAGACTGATACGGGCTGTTTGGTCCCTGTGTACGACCGGTGTCAGTTTGGTCCACATTGCCGGCAGTAAGTCTGATTCGTTTCCGTAAGGGTTGGACTCCGCCATGGCTGCTCTTTGTCACCATTTTTAGGCTCAGCCAAGGTGCAGAGGGGGTCCGGTTTGGTGGCCTCAGTATTTCATCTCTGCTTTTTGCAGATGTGGTTCTGTTGGCTTCATCAAGCCGTGATCTCCAACTCTCACTGGAGCAGTTCGCAGCACAGTGTGAAGCAGTTGGGATCATCATTATCAAATGTACCGGCATTACCAGATAACTAGCAACCCTTTATTGCTCAGTGACTGTTTTTTTTTGTCAATGTCTTTATGTCTCAAATGTGTTTTCTGTCAATTGACTGTCTGTTGTCGTACTAGTGCGGCTCCAACTACCGGAGACAAATTCCTTGTGTGTTTTTTGGACATACTTGGCAAATAAAGATGATTCTGTTTTTAATAATGTTTAACACAACGTCCCAACTTCATTGGAATCGGGGTTGTAAATAATAAAAAAAAAAGGTAACAAAACAACCCCACAGTCTCCAGAAATTCACAACTTATGTTTAAGAAAATCCTTCATAAGCAGGTTGTAAGTCAGTCATACAACAAAGTTAGACTGAGGAATATGAATCATGGTCGTAATTTAAATCGTCATTGTCATCCAAGCAGTCAAATTGAGGGAAACTGTCAGGAAAACGTTCATCAGAGACTGAATTGTGAAATTGTGAATAATGGCTATGACACCTGTATCACCAGTGTTGTCAAGAATGTATGTGCAACAGGTTTGGTTCGAGTGTACAAACACCGCCCTGAGAAGTCAATAGTAGATCAAGTGTCATGCGGTTTTGGAGGGCTACTTCACTTTTTGGAGGGCTTGCATTAATTTCCACACGTGAAGCCTCAAGAATGGTCAGGGTAGTGTTAACAAAACTAGAAAAGCGATAACTTAGAGTTTCATATTATAACATCAATTTGCCCACCCAATTTGAGTAACTAGAGCTTTGGTACCTGTTCTCCAAACTTGTGATCAGTGGGGACATCTGTGCCCCAAACTGGATTGTGTTCTTTAAACTGGGCCTGTCTGTGACGACGGGAACGGGGCGTGGCAGAGATAATGTATGAGTGGTCTGTCAAAGCAATAGGGGCACACTGACCTGACCAATGGAGAACGAATCTAGTGTAGACACTGTCCACAAAGCCAGTACACGACCTCAAAAGAGGTAACGTGCCCAACCGGTCAGGTGCTGACATATAAGGAAGACAGCTAGTGTCAAGAAAAGTTTGGGAATTGTTCAGAGAGTAATTGGAGACAAAGGTTGTGCATGGTACAGCTATAGATTGGCAATAAGATTTTGGTACTTTCCCAACATAAACACGCTGGCCAAATAGGGTCTTGTTCATCGCAAAATTTCACTCCGGGGCAAATGTGAACTGGGCCAAACAAAAGCACCATACCCAAATCATTAATGGGTTTAAAACCATCAAAATTTTGATGTAGGGGAGAGTAGAATCTGTTTCGGCAAACATGGTTTGATGAAGGTATTGTGCACTGACAAAAGAAACTAAGGTGGGAGGAAAGAGTGATAATGTATTCGGATGTGGGAAAGGCACAACGTGGGTTTGCAGCAGCATGCAGGATGAAAATCAGCACCTCCAAATCTGAGACCATGGTCCTCAGTCGGAAAAGGGTGGCGTGCCCTCTCCAGGTCGCGGATGAGATTCTGCCCCAAGTGGAGGAGTTCAAGTATGTTGGAGTCTTGTTCACGAGTGAGGGAAGAATGGAACGAGCAGGGAAGTCTGGGCGTCCCTGCTAAAGCTACTGCCCCCGCGACCCGACCTCGGATAAGCGGTAGAAAATGGATGGATGGATGGATGGAATAATAAAAAAATAGGTGGCATGGTGGCCGGCTGGTCTGTTAGTGGAGTTTGCATGTTCTACCTGTGCCTGGGTGGGTTTTCTCCGGGCACTCCGGTTTCCTCCCACATCCCAAAAACGTGCGTGGTAGATTGATTGAAGACTCTAAATTGCCCGTCGGTGTGAATGTGAGTGCGAATGGTTGTTTGTTTCTATGTGCCATGCGATAGGCTCCAGTACGCCCGCAACCCTCGTGAGGATAAATAAAGCGGTACAGAAAATGGATGGATAAAAAAAAAAAAAAAAAAAAAAAAAAAAAAATCAGGAACTCCATACCAGTAGTTGGCGATAGTTTGACTCAACGCGTTTTTTGCCTACCAAGAGAAGAAGCAGACGAAGACGGAACTGATCTGAATTCTGAGCGAACAGGCATTTGGGTTAACCCGCAGCTCAGGAAAAAGTCACTCGTTCATACCACAAGAGTTTAAAATACACATTTTCTTTTAGGCTTTTATTTTTTTTATGCCAATGTGTCAGGTAGTTGAAGCCTATCATGATGATTTGGAGCAGGAGGAGGCTCAAAGGTATTTGGGAAATGTTTTTATCAACTTCGTTTCACAACGATGAAACCGGCGGTGTTTTCGACGACGGTGATGTTTCGAGTTAATTTCGCTTTTCCCGTATAATATGCCTGAGACTGAAGCGATGTGACACCACGACAAAATATTCGACGTGCATGTATGCATGGGCGCTTTAGCGTCAGTGAATAGGAAGCAACGTGACTGGTGAAGTTTGAGAAAGCATTACAACGGACACTTTTCATTCATTCGTTTTCCGTTCCGCTTGTTCTCCTTGTTGTACTCTGTAATTCAAGTGTACCGGCAAGGGAAGACTTGCTCTAAAATTGCCATGTTACAGTCGTGGAATCCATAAAGTCGAAGACAATCGGTTCCATGAAGCTGGTCGACCTCCAATTTCTTTGGATTTCAAAACAAAATCTTTAATTATATTTTAAATAGTCCCCCCCCCCGCTAATCAAAACTGTCGCTATCGTAAAACGTGTATTATTATTTAGTCACATTTTGTTGTTGTTGTTACAAAAAAAAGAGGGCTCTATCAAAAGTAAGAACACAGAATGAAAGACAGCCTACCATAAAATGGTCGACTAAAATACATTTAAAGACAGCAAGCAGAGGGTATGGAAAAACAAATGTATCAAAATGAAATGTTTTTTTTATGGGCTGAAATATGTGCCAACAGAAATAGAATTTAAATCATTTGAATTGCTCAACTTGAATAATTTCATTCAAAAAATAATAATTTGTGCAACGTTATTTTAATTTCTATTTTTTAATTTCAATCATTGCATTGAAAAACAGAATCTGAATAGTAAAATTTGAATTGAATTTATTAATTTGGAACTGAACTCGGCGGAACGGTGTACGACTGGTTAGAGCGTCTGCCTCGCCGTTCTGAGGACCGGGGTTCAATCCCCGGCCCCGACTGTGTGGCGTTTGCATGTTCTACCCGTGCCTGCGTGGGGTTTCTATGGGCACTCCGGTTTCCTCCCACATCCCTAAAAACATGTACGGTAGGTTAATTGACAACTCTAAATTGCCCATAGGTGTGAATGTGAGTGCGAATGGTTGTTTGTTTGTATGTGCCTTGCGATTGGCTGGCAATCAGTTCAGGGTGTACCCCGCCTCCTGCTCGATGACAGCTGAGATAGGCTCCAGCACGCCCGCGACCCTAGTGAGGAGAAGCGGCTCAGAAAATGGATGGATGTTGATACCTGATTATTGACGATACTGTTGTGTGTTAATATTTGATGCCTTTTAATGTATTTTGCCGTTAATAATTGCTCATAACATTTCACCACATCCGTGGAATGACCCATATATGCACTCTATATACACACACACATATATACATATATATATAGACACTTGGGAAAATAGCAGTCAATCAAAAAAGTGCGTTAGAAAATTATCTAACATAATGGAAAACCTAAAGCTAATAAGTCATAAAACACCAGCATCATAATTAGTTTCATAGCCTATAATTTACACCACAAGAAGATATGTCAACATCACATTTAATTTAACCCCTCGGTCAGTAATGCCTAGGGCATGGAGTTCAATGCCTGGATGATATGTTTTAAGGGCGACACGGAAATCAAGACGTACTAATTGGTGATATGTTCTGAACAATACACTGTTCTTTCCTTTGTCTGAAAGGAAGCCCCTTTTCATTTCTCCCGGACCCGATGAAGTATTCCACACAGTTTAAGGAAAGGTGGTCTAAAAGTTAAGAGCTGGTGAGGAGATTTGACTCTCCGGTGAGGCCCTATGTCATGTGATCAAAAACAAAGGTGCTGAAGAGGTGATCTGTGTATCGGCGATCGATTGCTATTCCTCAAGTACATGGATGTGTTTCACAGCTAATTTGAAATTGAATTAGTCGAACTGAATGTGAGTTGAGAAAAGTGAATGTAAAAAATATCTCATCAAATAATCTTCCATTCAGGTTTAAGTTAATTGGACTTCAGTTAAAAACTAATACATTGAATTTAAATTATACTATTCAGATTCAGTTCAGCCTTCTGCTCAGCCTCCCTGGTAAGGTCTATTCAGGGGTGCTGGAGAGGAGGGTCCGTCGGGAAGTCGAATCTCAGATTCAGGAGGAGCAGTGTGGTTTTCGTCCTGGCCGTGGAACAGTGGACCAACTCTACACCCTCG
Organism: Phycodurus eques; assembly: GCF_024500275.1. Lineage (NCBI taxonomy): Eukaryota > Metazoa > Chordata > Actinopteri > Syngnathiformes > Syngnathidae > Phycodurus > Phycodurus eques. The sequence continues at coordinate 26,586,704 of NC_084535.1, forward strand.
CCAGGGTCCTCGAGGGTGCATGGGAGTTTGTCAACAAGTCTACATGTGTTTTGTGGACTTGGAGAAGGCATTCGACCGTGTCCCTCGGGGAGTCCTGTGGAGGGTGCTTCGGGATTATGGGGTACCGAACCCCCTGATACGGGCTGTTCGGTCCCTGTACGACCGGAGTCAGAGTTTGGTCCGCATATCCGGCAGTAAGTCGGACTCGTTCCCGGTGAGGGTTGGACTCCGCCAAGGCTGCTCTTTGTCACCGATTCTGTTCATCACTTTTATGGACAGAATTTCAAGGCGCAGCTGAGGCGTAGAGGGGGTCCGGTTTGATGGCCTCAGAATTGCATCTCTGCTTTTTGCAGATGATGAGGTTCTGTAGGCCTCCAACTCTCACTGGAGCAGTTCACAGCTGAGTGTGAAGCGCCTGGGATGAAAATCAGCCAGATGAAGTGGCTGGGGCATCTGATTTGGATGCCTCCCGGACGCCTCCCTGGTGAGTTGTTCCGGGCACGTCCCACCGGGAGGAGACCCCGGGGACGACCCAGGACACGCTGGAGAGACTACGTCCTTCAGCTGATCTGGGAACGCCTCGGGATCTCCCTGGAAGAGCTGGATGAAGTGGCTGGGGAGAGGGAAGTCTGGGCGTCCCTGCTAAAGCTACTGCCCCCGCGACGACCCGACCCGGATAAGCGGTAGAAAATGGATGGATGGAGATTCAGTTTTTTCAATGCAGTGTTTGAAATTAAATAATTAAAATTCTGTTTTGTCATTATTCAAGTTTAGCTATTCAATTTCAAATATAAATGATTCAAATTCAGTTTCTGGTGGCACATATTTCAGTCCATATTATGAGAGTTCCACAGTGGGCTGCTGAATTTTGCTTTCCCGATGAAGTTTCTCATGATGACTGCTCGACTTCGCAGTGTGTCGAAGAACTGTGTCAAATGCAAGGAGGCGATTGCCGTTGTTGTCCTCAGAGCAGGGGACAAACACTGCAGGTAAGATTCACATCAGTATGTCTTACTGGTCCATAACCATTGATCTTGCAACCAACTTTCATAGATTATAGATTCAAGGCCCACAGTTTAAAACATTTAAAGTATTTATTTGTTTATTTTTAGACACTTTGGGCTTCCAGCTGACAAAACCCACAAAATCGGGAATTCAATAAATTAGAATACTGTGAAGAAATCAGCCAAACTTTTGCAGGCCAAAAGTGTTTTAAACTGAGTGTCACACACTAATCATCTACTAAACTCAAAGCACCTGCGCAGGTTTCCCCAGGTGTCATTAAATTGCTTCAGTTTGGTTCAATTGCCTCAGTTGGGTTCAATATGGGGAAGACTGCAGACTTGACAACTGGCCAGAAGACCATCATTGATACCATCCATAGGATGGGTCAGCCACAAAGGTTCATAGCTAAGGAGGCTGGCAATTCAGAGTGCTGTGTCCAAGCATATCAATAGAAGGACAAAATGTGACAGGAGAAGATGCACCAGCAAAAGAGATGACCGTGGGCTTCAGCGGATTATCAAACAGAGAAGATTCAAGAATCAAGCAGAGATCCAGAAAGAGTGGAATGAGCCGGGAGTCACAGCTTCAAAAACCACCACATTCAGACACATCCAGGAGATGGGCTATAACTGTCGGTTTCCTCGGGTCAAGCCACTTCTGAGCCAACGGAGGAAGCGTCTCAAATGGCCAAGGAGAAGAAGGGCTGGACTGTTGGCCAGTGGTCCAAGGTCCTCTGTTCTGATGAAAGTAAAGTGTGCCTTTCATTCGGGAATCACGGGCCAAGGGTTTGGAGGAAGACGGGTGAAGAACAGAACCCAAGCTGCTTGTGGTCCCGTGTGAAATATCCACAGTCAGTCATGATTTGGGCCGCAATGTCCAGTGCAGGTGTTGGTAAACTCTTGCTTTCTTAAATCCAAGGTCACTGCAACAGTCTACCAGAATGTTTTAGAGGACTTCATGATTCCTTCTGCTGGGGATCTGTATTGAGATGCAGATTTCGTCTTCCAGCAGGACCTGGCCCCTGCCTATACTGCTAGAAGCACCAAAACCTGCTTTGATACCCGTGCCATCACTGTGCTTGACTGGCCAGCCAACTCGCTGGATGTCAACCCCATTGAGAATCTATGGAGTATTGTCAAGAGGAAAATGAGGGGTACCAGACCCAAAAACAAAGAACTGACAGCAATCTGGGCTTCCATAACTCCCAGGCAATGCCATAGGCTGATTGCCTCAATGCCACGGCGCATCAAGGCAGTGATTAAAGCAAAGGGATTCCCAACCTAGTATTGATTAACATTGTTTTGAAAGTACCATATTATGATTCATTTAATGTGACCCTAATGTCTTTCTTTTTTTCCTTCAAAATGAAAATCTATAATTTATGAAAGTTGAACTTTTTGAATGGAATTATGGAAATACACTTTTCCATGATATAATTTTTTTTTTGGAAAGGGTCTGCATATGGCTGCTCAAGCATCCATTAAGTTAAGAAAGTTGACACTCTTTTTTCCCCAACATTAGACAATGCAATTGGTCATTTAATAATCACAATATGCACTATGATAAAAATTTTGCATTATGTGGTACAATAAATGTTGATTCTCCCACACCACCCACCAACGGCAATTAGCAGTGACCAAATATCAGTAATACAAAATGCAATAAAATAACCGAATGCTGAAGAGACGATGATAAACACAAATAGGCTGGTTGAGATTTGGTACGAATTTCCACAAACAAGCATTGGCAATGGCATATAATCAATTGGCACTCGAGAAGCCCATCTCTTGGGTAGCTACATTGAGTTCATTATACTTAAGTGAACTGATCGACCCTTCCGTATTATACACGCCAGTCTGTTGTTGCAATTGAATTATTTTTTTCTCTGATATTTTTTGTCTGCTTTTTTTTTTTTTTTTTTTTTTGTATTAGGGACTGTTTTGAGCAATACTTCCGTCACAAATTCAGGGCTATACTGGGAAAAAACAGAGTTGTTTTCCCTGGAGAAAAGGTATGGTGTTTTCTTTGTACTAAAATCATAATAATGTGTATCAGTTTGGTTTTATATTGCTTAAGACTAACAATCATTTCATAGATACCATGCAAAGCCAATAGTTGCTACTGCTAACATAAGTAACACTGCAGAAATCAATTGTTGTACAGTTAAATAATGGAATGAAACTTGACGAAGGGATTTGCTGGCAGAAATTTGTCCTCTCTAAGGTCCTTACTTACTAAATAAAGGTTTGCATGCACAAAAACAGGCACAAACTTTATTGTGCAAGATGATCTGCGAACCGGGTACACCCAGGATTGCGTCTTCCGAAAGGACAAAATGGCTGCACAATTAATTTTAGAATGTTTGGTACACACACACAAGGAGTTTTCCAATCTTAAAATAATTTATCTGCTACAAACCACGCACATAAAGATAAAAAAAATCAGGCATTTAACAGTTTTGGTTGTTCTGTGTGTGGTGTGCTCCGATAATCACAACACACTTCCACCGCGGATCTAGGAACAAGTCCTCTGAGGCTGAAATCTCACGTGATCACACATGATCTAACAAAACCGAAGAAAAAACAACCCTTCCAGTAGGGATATCCCAATCCGATCACGTGATTTTCAGCCGATCGAAATCGGGTGAAAAAGATTGGTTTTATTCATTTTCTGACAAAAGAAAAGTCACAAAGTGACAAAATAGTCCAAAGGTAAAATGATCTTGCCAAATGGAAGACTAATAGCTTTGTTTTATATTTAACCCTGTAACTCTTTGGGCTATTTTTAGTACCGGTATAATATAAGTGACTGAAAGAGACTGCGTGTCAGTCTTTCAGTCTCTTTCAGTCTTTCAGTGTTTGTGTGCATGTATGAAAAAAACTGACTCATTTATTCTTAACCAATGGGTTAGATAAAGGAACTGCTGTGCATATTTTTGATCCCTGAGGGCCATTGTGCGGTGGGCAATGTGATATACAGTGTTCCCTTGCCACTTTGCGCTTCAATCTACAGTGCGGTACATCAAGAAAGAGGAAGCAAACATCTGCAAAACTGCTTCAATAAGGAAGCGAAACGTGTGGCAACTCCGTGTAATAAGAGACGGGGGTTATGTCCATTTTCAATGGGAGACAGGTCTGGACTGCAGGCAGGCCAGTCTAGTACCCGCACTCTTACTACGAAGCCACGCTGTTGTCACGTGCAGAATGTGGTTTGGCATTGTCTTGCTGAAATAAGCGGGCGTCCATGAAGAAGACGTTGCTTGGATGGCAGCATATGTTTCTCCAAAACCTGCATGTACCTTTCAGCATTAATGGTGCCTTCACAGATGTGTAAGTTACCCATGTCATTGGCACTAACACAGCCCCATACCGTCACAGATGCTGGCTTTTGAACTTTGCGTCCATAACAGTCCGGATGGTTATTTTTCTCGTTGGCCCGGAGGACACGACGTCCACAATTTCCAAACAACAATTTGAAATGTGGACTCGTCGGACCACAGAACACTTTTCCACTTTGCATCAGTCCATCTTAGATGAGCTCGGGCCCAGAGAAGCCGGCGGCGTTTCTGGGTGTTGTTGATAAATGGCTTTTGCTTTGTATAGTAGAATTTCAAGTTGCACTTACGGATGTAGCGCCGAACTGTATTTAGTGACATTGGTTTTATGAAGTGTTCCTGAGCCCATGTGGTGATATCCTTTACATATTCATGGCAGTTTTCGATCCAGTGCCGCCTGGGGGATCTAAGGTCATTGGCATTCAATGTTGGTTTTCGGCCTTGCTGCTTACATGCAGCAATTTCTCCAGATTTTCTGAACCTTTTGATGATGATATGGACCGTAGATGATGAAATCCCTAAATTCCTTGCAATTGTACGTTGAGGAACATTGTCCTTAAACTGTTCAACTATTTTCTCACACACCTGTTCACAAAGAGGTGAACCTCACCCCATCTTTGCTTGTGAATGACTGAGCAATTTAGGGAAGCTCCTTTCATACCCAATCATGGCACCCACCTGTTCCCAATTAGCCTGTTCACCTGTGGAATGTTCCAAACAGGTGTTTGATTAGCATTCCTCAACTTTCTCAGTCTTTTTTGCCACCTTCCCCTGCCTTTTTGGAACGTGTTGCAGCCATAAAATTCTAAGTTGATGATCATTTGCTAAAAACAATCAGGTTTATCAGTTTGAACATTAAACATCTTGTCTTTGTAGTGTATTCAATTAAATATAGGTTGAACATGATTTGCAAATCATTGTATTCAGTTTTTATTTATGTTTAACACAACGTCCCAACTTCATTGGAATTGGGGTTGTATAAGAGCGGTCAAAGCGGAGCTTTTACATCCAGTCCGATCTGATTTGATACTTTGTTTTTTTTCTGACATCTGAGCGATTTCTGATTTCAAAAATCGGATCGGGACACTCCTAACTGGGAGGACTAAACGCAAATTGAGCAATTTAGCATGTGCAATGTGATTTCTTCAGACCTGAGATGCTTTGCGGTGACTGATTTTGCATCTTAAAATAACTCTTCTCATAGTAGGTGTAAACCAGCATAGCTGGCAGTCGTCCGTAATAATGGCTGCGGCTATTGTGGTAAGGCGGAGGCAAAATGAGAGATGACAGAATGGGGAGAACCGATCTTTTCTGGTCATGTAAACATTTTGGAAATGCCATAAACAAAACTTATCAAGACTTTTCGTCTATTCAGCAGTATGATTTTTGGAGCTACTGAATGATCCTAAGCTTTAAGGGCTGACTTGGAGCAAGTCACAAGAAGGAGTCAAGCCATATCATCTATGACAAAACTCCTTGGTGCTGGCCTCTTGTAGAGCATATTTGGGGGTGTGAAGTATTAACTCCACTCAAAACGCGACTTTACAGAGGATAGGCAGATACATTGTTACCACGCAGGCAGAACGGGTTACATAAAACTAAACGTTGGTGGCTTCCCAAACTATTGGAGAGAGAGATAATGTGCAGATGTATCGTGTGCAATTTGTTCACCTCTCAGACAGGCATTTTAGATACTGCAAACATAAGCATGCCCATTCTTTGAATATGCAAGTTGTGTGAGTTTCAAAAAGGGACAAAGAATGTGTCAAAATAGGCAGGGTTAGTTTGCCTCTTCCCCTAACACTTCCAAATCCATCACTTCTAACTTCATTTTGCGCTTGTGGAGCTCTCTGAACTTTTTCAAACCATCGGCGCTACCAAAACCGCAAAACCCTCATTGAAATTGGGCGCTCTCCACCACTTTTACACCTGTTGCCAATTGTGCCACAATTTTAGTAGATCACATGCAACACATCCGCCAACAGTGTGTACAGTCTATTTAACACTCAGCTCACTTCAGCGCCCACTAATTGGCATCCTTGAAAGGCAGGCTCCAAGTGAACTCCCAAGTGTAGGGAGTTCACTACAACTCTTATGATCTCTGTTTTTCTACATTTAGGTGCTGCTGGCTGTTTCTGGAGGTTCTTCTTCTTCTTCAATGCTCAGACAAGTCCAAGAGGTCTATCTGCCATTTTTCTCACCATGAATTATTGGATTCCAACGGGAAATTACAGTCCAATAGACACAAAGATAATCGGGACTATTTTTTAACCTGATTCCCCCTTCTGAAATTAAGTCAGCAAAGGGCCAGTTATTGGATGTCTCTAAAGACTATCTTGATCAATCATCCTGTGCTGTGGAGTATGTTAAAAGTGATTTATTTTATTTTATTTGTTTATTTTTCTTTCTCCTTCCCCAATCTGTCTGGAAAACTGTTGTGGCTGACAATCGTAAATGTTAAAAAATGTTAGTGACTATGACCAAAAATCTTTGTTTGTGGACTGTGGCCAATACAGAAGCCTTCTAAACCAGAGATTCGGTGATTGTGACAGGAAGACGATGGCCAAAAAGGAATTGACCTTAAGCTTGCGCTGTTACCAGAATGCCAGACTTCGTAAGCGGAGCAGCAACTGGTTGAGTTCAGTGGTAATATAACATATCCCTCAAGTATTTCACCAATAGAAATGACAAGGATAATTATTAGATAAGCCAACAATTTACCTGGCTTCTATTCCTTCTTCTAAAACTCTGTATTTTCTGCCCATCTGGTTGCCCTCTGTCACAATGGTCCCTCTTAGAGTGCAATCCTGGTACAGCACCAGATTTTTGGTTTGGGTGAAGACTCATTGTTTGTCAGTGGACATATAGTCATGGCGTGCAGTTTTTGTGATGTCAGATACACTCCCCACAGTGGCTACGGCCCTGTCTTAATCTATCTACGCCAGCGATGCTTTGTGACAGGCAATACAATTACTGTATTTTCGTGACCATACGGCACACCATATTAAAAGACGCAGTCTCAGTTACGGGTGCTATTACTGTATTTAGCATATACATACGGTGCACCGTTATTTTTGGGCGCAGGCATGGTAAAACATACGTCAGCTTAAAACATACGGTAGCATGCATGCACGCTAAAACAATGTTTTTAAAAAGGCAGCGGGAGCAAAACTGAGTTCGGTTGTACTTTATTGAAGTATTTAACAATGTACTCACGTTATTTTTTTATCAATCCTCATCCACAAATTCATCAAAGTCCTCATCTTCTGTATCCGAAATGAACATCTGGGCAAGTTCTCCATCAAACACGCCGGGTTCCCTCTCGTCATTGTCAGAGTCAGTCTCGTTGCCGTACGGCTCCTCAGAAATGATGCCAGCTTTTACGAAAGCCCGACCAACAGTGCAAGCAGACACGTTTGCCCAAGCATCCACAATCCATTCACAAATCGTGGCATAACCCGGCACTGCCTCCTAGTCTTAGTAAAGCTGTGTTCGCCATCTGTCATCCATCGCTCCCACGCCGCTCGCAACTTCACTTTGAACACCCAGTTTACACCGATGTCCAGCGGTTGGAGTTCCTTTGTCAAGCCTCCCGGAATGATGGCATGCTCTGAGTTATTGCCCTCAGTCGAATTGGTGACTGTAGAGACGCTTCTCCCGGCTGTTCTTTGATCATTAATCTATTGGTCGAGTTGGTCTTCCAACTTATGAAACTTCCCGACAGACCCTCCTCTCCAGCACCCCTGAATAGACCTTACCAGGGAGGCTGAGGAGTGTGATCTCCTTGTAGTTGGAACACACCCTCCGGTCCCCTTTTATTAAAAAGGAGGATCACCACCCCAGTCTGCCAATCCAGAGACACCGATGTCTACGCGATGTTGCAGAGGCGTGTCAACCAGGACAGCCCTACAACATCCAGAGCCTTGAGGAACTCCGGGCGAATCTCATTCAGCCCCGGGGCCTTGCCATCTGTATGACTTTCTCCATGGCCTCACCGAACTCCTCCCATGCCCGAGTTTTTGCTTCAGCGACCACCAAAGCTGCATTCCACCCATCAGCTGCCTCAGGAGTCCCACAGGCCAAAAAAGCCCAATAGGACTCCTCCTTCAGCTAGACGGCATCCCTCACCTTTGGTGTCCACCAACGGGTTCGGGGATTGGCACCACGACAGGCACTGACCACCTTACGGTCATAGCTCCGCTCGGCCGCCTCAGCAATGGAGGAGCGGAACATGGTCCACTCGGACTCGATGTCCCCCGCCTCCCCCGGAACATGAGCAAAGTTCTGTCGGAGGTGGGAGTTGAAACTCCTTCTGACAGGGGATTCCGCCAGACGTTCCCAGCAGACCCTCACAATACGTTTGGGCCTGCCACGTCGGACCGGCATCTTCCCCCACCATCGGCGCCAACTCACCACCAGGTGGTGATCAGTTGACAACTCCGCCCCTCTCTTCACCCGAGTGTCCAAGACATGCGGCTGCAAGTCCGATGACACGACCACAAAGTCGATCATCGAACTGCGACCTAGGGTGTCCTGGTGCCAAGTGTACGTGTGGACACCCTTATGCTTGAACATGGTGTTCGTTATGGACAATCTGTGATGAGTACAGAATAACAATAACAGAACACCGCTCGGGTTCTGATCAGGGGGGCCGTTCTCCCAATCACGCCTTTCCAGGTCTCACTGTCATTGCCCACGTGAGCATTGAAGTCCCCCAGCAGAACGATGGAGTCCCCACCCAGCGGGAGCGCTCTCCAGCACCTCCTCCAAGGACTCCAAAAAGGGTGGGTACTCTGAACTGCTGTTTGGTGCATAGGCACAAACAACAGTCAGGACCCATCCCCCCCACCCGAAGGCGGGGGGAGGCTTGCCTCTAGTCCACCGGGGTAAACCCCAACGTACAGGCGCCGAGCCGGGGAGCAATAAGTATACCCACACCTGCTCGGCGCCTCTCACCGTGGGCAACTCCAGAGTGGAAGAGAGTCCAACCCCTATCGAGAGGACTGGTACCAGAGCCCAAGCTGGTCGGGGATGAGATCCTGCCCCAAATGGAGGAGTTCAAGTATCTTGGGGTCTTGTTCACGAGTGAGGGAAGAATGGAACGGGAGATCGACAGGTGGATCGGTGCGGCGTCTGCAGTGATGCGGACTTTGTATCGATCCGTTGTGGTAAAGAAGGAGCTAAGCCGAAAGGGGAGACTCTTGATTTACCGGTCGATCTACGTTCCTACCCTCACCTATGGTCGGGACCGAAAGAACAAGATCCCGGATACAAGTGGCCGAAATGATTTTCCTCCACAGGGTGTCCGGGCTCTCCCTTAGAGATAGGGTGAGAAGCTCGGTCATCCGGGAGGATCTCAGACTAGAGTCGCTGCTCCTCCACATCGAGAGGAGCCAGAGGTGGTGGCTGGGGCATTTGATTCAGATGCCTCCCTGGTGAGGTGTTCCGTGCATGTCCCACTGGGAGGAGACCCCGGGGACGACCCAGGACACGCTGGAGAGACTACATCCTTCGGCTGGCCTGGGAACGCCTCGGGATCCTCCCGGAAGAGATGGATGAAGTGGCTGGGGAGAGGGAAGTCTGGTTGTCCCTGCTAAAGCTACTGCCCCCGCGACCCGACCTTGGATAAGCGGTAGAAAATGGATGGATGGTCTTCCAACTCCGGCCACCTCGCCTTGTTTCTGCGGAAACTCTGCTTCGTCTTCTTGACTTGGCGAAGCTCTTTTTCCTGCTTCCTCCACTTGTGAACCATGGATTCGTTGATCTTGAATTCTGTCGCGGCTGCTCGATTCCCATGTTCCTCCGCGTAACTGATAGCTTGCAGTTTAAACTGTGCTTCGTAAGCGTGTCTCTTCGTAGGTGCCATTTTCGGGTGGCCTTAGCCAAACAGATGTTGTGTTGCACAATGCACACTATATACCGGCTGGGGGCGTGCCTTTAGTGTCCTCTTTCAAGCGCACCCTTCCCCCTTTAATGTCTGCATGCTGTCCTCAGTCACGTCCGCCTTTCCTCTACTTAAGCAGTGTGTCGGCAGGAAATGGTCCCAATCAGTCAAGCGGAGCGCGAATCAAAGTCACACAACAACATTTACAGATTTTGGAACTCGGTGCACACACAAGGCGCACCGCATTATAAGGCGCCCCGTCCATTTTGGAGAAAATGTAAGACTTTTAAGTGCGCCTTATGGTCGTGAAAATACGTTAAATGCTCTTCCACTACATGACGTAAGGTGCAATTTACCTGCATATTCACCTGTTGCCATTCGTACATCCCAATAATAGCTTTGTGTTCAACTAAACAAACCCAGATTTCACTATAAATAAATTTGTGAGAAAACATACATTTTATTTCAGGAGAGTACCATAATTTCTCGTGTATAATGAGCATTACCCCCCCGCCCCCCAAAAATTTCAAAAATCAATGGTGCGCATTATACATAAGTATAGGGGGAAATGAAAAAGGCGTTCCCATTTTATAAATGTATGCCACCATCTAGAGGTTATGAAGCGGTACACGTTCGTTTCAATATGCCACCGCTGCCGAGAGGTTATGAGAAAAGTGTACACTTTCATTCTAATATGCCAGCGCCACCTAGAGGCTATGAAAAAAGTGTACCCTACACTTCTATCCCAATATGACAGGGCTACGTTATGACTGCATAATATGAACAGTTGTGCTCATAAGTTTACATACCCTGACAGAATTTGTGAAATGTCTTTTTTAAATACGACTGAACAACAACCATCATTAATTTCTTTATGGTTATGTTTTGTTTGACGATAATGCTTTTCTGAAATGGTTGACAGTTTAATTCGAATCCCATTCAAATAAAACTAAATGTGTTTCTCCTCGCCCTTCATGTTTTCTTTAAATAATTGTACCCATCTTACAAATTATACTGGGTAATCAAACATATGAGCACAACTGTGTTTTCTCATTTTCTCATTTACTAAATAAAAGTAGGGCTGTGAATTTCAAAATAAGAGCAAGTAAATAAAAATAAACTATTACGTGTTCAAATAAAGTGCTTAACTTCCGAAAAAATATTTGAAAAAAATTAACAAAATACAGATAATACTTCGTTTTGATCATATGGGTAGAAGCAAAATCTTCTTTTCCATTCGGCTTGTCCCGCTAGGGGTCGCCACAGCGCGTCATCCTTTTCCATGTAAGCCTATCTCCTGCATCCTCCTCTCAAACACCAACTGCCATCATGTCTTCCCTCGCGACATCCATCAACCTTCTCTTTGGTCGTCCTCTAGTTCTCTTGCCTGGCAGCTCCATCTTCAGCATCCTTCTACCAATATACTCACCATTTCTCCTCTGGACGTGACCAAACCATCCAAGTCTGCTCTCTCTAACTTTGTCTCCAAAACATCGAACCTTGGCTGTCCCTCTGACTTTGCCCTTTATCCTAACAGAGACTCTTCTGTCACATAACACACCTGACATCTTCCTCCACCCGTTCCAACCTGCTTGGACCCGTTTCTTCACTTCCTGACCCCACTCACCATTCCTCTGGACTGTTGACCCCAAATATTTGAAGTCCTCCACCCGTGCTATCTCTACTCCCTGTAGCCTCACTCTTTCCCCACCACCCCTCTCATTCATGCACATATATTCTGTCTTACTTTGGCTAATCTTCATTCCTCTTCTTTCCAGTGCATGCATCCATCTTTCTAACTGTTCCTCCAGCTGCTCCCTGCTTTCACTGCAGATCACAATGTCATCTGCAAACATCATGGTCCACGGGGATTCCAGTCTAACCTCATCTGTCAGCTTGTCAATCACCACTGCAAAAAGGAAGGGGCTCAGGGCTGATCCCGGATGCAGTCCCACCTCCACCTTAAATTCGTCTTTCACACCTACAGCACACCTCACTGCTCTTCTGCTGCCCTCGTACATGTCCTGTATTATTCTAACATACTTCTCTGCCACGCCAGACTTCCGCATGCAGTATCACAGTTCCTCTCTGGGTACTCGGTCATAGGCTTTCTCTAGACCTACAAAGACACAATGTAGCTCCTTCTGACCTTCTCTGTACTTTTCCATCAACATCCTCAAGGCAAATAATGCATCTGTGGTACTTTTTCTTGGCATGAAAACCGACTGTTGCTCGCAAATACTCACTTCTCTCCTGAGTCTAGCCTCCAATATTCTTTCCCATAACTTCATTGTGTGGCTCATCAACTTTATTCCTCTATAGTTCACACAGCTCTGCACATCACCTTTGTTCTTGAAAATGGGCACCAGTACACTTTTCCGCCATTCCTCAGGCATCTTTTCACGCACTAGAATTCTATTGAACAAGCTGGTCAAAAACTCCACGGCCACCTCTCCAAGATGCTTCCATACCTCCATAGGAATGTCATCAGGACCAACTGCCTTTCCATTTTTCATCCTCTTTAATGCCTTTCTAACTTCCCCCTTATTAATCATTGCCACTTCCTGCTCCACCACACTTGCCTCTTCTACTCTCCCTTCTTTCTCATTTTCCTCATTCATCAACTCTTCGAAGTATTCTTTCCATCTAGCAAGCACACTGCTGGCACCAGTCAACACATTTCCATCTCTATCCTTAATCACCCTAACCTGCTGCACGTCCTTCCCATCTCTATCCCTCTGTCTGGCCAGCCTGTATAGATCCTTTTCTTCTTCTTGAGTGTCCAACCTGCCATACATGTCATCATATGCCTCTTGTTTGGCCTTTGCCACCTCTACCTTTGCCCTGTGTCGCATCTCAATGTATTCCTTTCGCTTCTCCTCGGTCCTCTCAGTGTCCCACTTCTTCTTAGCTAACCTTTTTCCTTGTATGATTTCCTGTACTGTGTGGTTCCACCACCAAGTCTCCTTCTCTCCTTTCCTGCCTGAAGATACACCAAGTACTCTCCTGCCTGCCTCTCTGATCATCTTGGCTGCAGTGGTCCAGTCTTCTGGAAGCTCCTCCCGTCCACCGAGAGCCTGTCTCACCTCTTCCTGAAAAGCTGCACAACACTCGTCCTGTCTCAGCTTCCACCACATGGTTCTATTCTCTTCCTTTGTCTTCCTAATTTTCCTCCCCACCACCAGAGTCATCTTACACACCACCATCCTATGCTGTCTCGCCACACTCTCCCCTACCACTACCTTCCAGTTAGTAACCTCCTTCAGATTACATCGTCTGCACAAAATGTAATCCACCTGTGTGCTTCTACCTCCGCTCTTGTAGGTCACCCTATGTTCGTGCCTCTTCTGGAAAAAAGTGTCCACTACAGCCATTTGCATTCTTGTTGCGAAGTCTACCATCATCTGTCCCTACAAGTTCCTTTCCTGGATGCCGTACTTACCCATCACTTCTTCATCACCCCTATTACCTTCACCAACATGTCCATTACAAACTGCACCAATTACGACTCTCTCTCTGTCTGGGATGCTCAGAACTACTTCGTCTAGCTTCTTTCCACAATTTATTTTTCACCTCTTGGTCACTTCCTACCTGTGGGGCATAGCCACTAATCACATTACACACAACACCCTCAATTTCAAGTTTCAGCCTCATCACTCGATCTGATACTCTTTTCAACTCCAAGACATTATTTGCCAACTCTTCTTTTAATATAACCCGACTCCATTTCTCTTCCCATCTACACCGTGGTAAAACAATTTAAACCCTGCCCCTAAACCTCTAGGCTTACTGCCTTTCCACCTGGTCTCCCGGACACACAATATATCAACCTTTCTCCTAATCATCATGTCAACCAACTCCCGAGATTTTCCTGTCATAGTCCCAACATTCAAAGTGCCCACATTCAGTTCTAGGCTCTGTGCTTTCCTCTTCTCTTTCTGCAAAAGAACCCGCTTTCCACCGCTGTTTCTTCTCTGACTTCGACCCACAGTAGCTGAATTTCCAACGGCGCCCTGCAGGTTGACGGCACCGGTGGCGGACGTTGTTAACCCGGGCCACGACCGATCCGGTATGGAATTCTTTGGATGAACGCTCATATTTGTTTTGCAAAGTTTTAAGCCAGATGTCCTTCCTGACGCAACCCTCTGCATTTATCCGCGCCTGGGACCGGCCTACAGTTTGCACTGACTTGAGCCCCCCATAGGGCTGCATTGGGTAGAAGCAAAATCATGCATTGTAAAAATGCATTATACATAGGTTGAAGGGTTTTTCAGACTTTTTAGGCCAACTTTGGGGGTGAGTATTATACATGGGTGCACATTATACACGAGAAATTACGGTACATTTTTGTTTAGTGGTGTCCCGTGAGATTTTTTTTTTTTAATGGAAGATATGTGCCTTGGCTCAATAAAGGTTTGAAAGCGCTATTCTAATTGGAAGGGGGCTGCTGGCATACAAATGTGGTTACAACCAAATGTGGTTGTATGCCAGCACCATTATTGTAGTCTTTCCAATGTGATGGGACCTTTTTAATTTGAAGAGATTACAGTTCTACATCAGATCAGAAATCTTCCCAATTTCAAGATACGCTGTATGACCTAATATGCATCACCAAGGTATCAAGTTCAGATTTGACAAATCAACTGACTGTCTTCAAACCATTTACATTTTTTATTTTTTTGGTCAGAGCGGAGTTTTGATTTATCTCCATTACAAGATGGTTGAGGTTCATTGTGAAGGCTGTGCATGTCTTTTTCATTTGCAATGCAACATCAAAACAGCTTTCTTTAAACTTTCTAAACATATATATAATTTATTACCGGTAATGGTCCAGCAGAAAATGTAACTCCTAAGAGTTCAAATCTGCAAATGAATAATAATAATACTTCTAACTTTGTAGCTTGTATCTTTCCATCCCCACTTCCAGGGTTTGAGTCAGAATGCGCACAAGAAATTGAGATTCATGCCAGGAATTGTCTACATTGATGGTAAAACAATCAAACATGAAACAGCAGAGTCATGTTTGGTTGCTGAAATGTGACTGAATGAGTTTGTTCGCAGAGGGTGGTGCTTTGGATCAGTCTGTGGAGGAGAGACGGCAAACGGTGGCAATGATGGAAGATATGTTTAAAGCCACAGGATTCCCCTTCTACATTGTGCCTCTGGAAAAGGTTAGCTGTGATATGAGTTGTCTGTCTCATCACATTACACTGCATCAATCTGAAAGCTCCTTTTCATATCAGATTGATCTAAGTACAGCATGTTTACAGAACAATAAAATTATTTCTGCCTCTTGGTATCATCCCAACACCACATACTGTAATACACAAAATACATACACAAGGTGTACCATCCATCCTTTTTCTTCTGCTTATCCGACGTTGGGTTGCGGGGGTAGTAGCTTTAGCAGGGAAGCCCAGACACTTCCTCTAGCTCTTCCGAGGGGTTCCCGAGGCATTCCCAGTCCACTCGAGAGACGTAGTCTCTCCAGAGTGTCCTGGGTCGTGCCCGGGGTCTCTTCCTGGTGGGGTGTGACTGAAACACCTCACCAGGGAGGCGTCAAGGAGGCAACCTAATCAGATGCCCAAGCCACCTCATCTGGCTCCTCTTAATGCGGAGGAGCAGCGGCCCGACATTGAGGCCTTCCCGGCCGACCAAACCTCTCACCCTATCACTAAGGGAGAGCCCGGACACCCTGCGGAGGAAAGTAATTTTGGCCACTTGTATCCAGGATCTTGTTCTTTGACCCACAGGTCGTGACCATAGGTGAGGGTAGGAACGTAGATCGACCTTCGCCTTTCAGCTTAGCTTCTTCTTCACCACAACGGACCAATACAAAGTCCGCATCACTGCAGATGCTGCACCAATCCGCCTGTCGATCTCCCGTTCCATTCTTCCCTCATTCGTGAACAAGACCCCAAGATACTTGAACTCCTCCACTTTGGGCAGGATCTCATCCCCGACCCGGAGAGGGCACGCCACCCTTTTCCGACTGAGGACCATGGTCTCAGATTTGGAGGTGCTGATTCTCATCACAGCCGCTTCACACTCTGCTGCGAACTGCTCCAGTGAGAGTTGGAGATGACTGCTTGATGAAGCCAACAGAGCCACATCATCCGCAAAAACCAAAGATTCAATACCGAGGCTACCAAACCAGACCCCCTCTACGTCTCTGGTGTGCCTAGAAATTCTGTCCATAAAAGTTATGAACAGAATCTGTGACAAAGGACAGCCTTGGCAGCCCATATCAGGGGTTTGGTACCCCATACTGCTGAAGCACACCCCACAGGACTCCCCGAGGGACATGGTTGAACGCCTTCTCCAAGTCCACAAAAGACATGTAGACTGGTTGGGCGAACTCCCATGCACCCTCGAGGACCCTGCCGAGGGTGAAGAGCTTGTTCACTTTTCCACGGCCAGGACAAAAACCACACTGCTCCTCCTGAATCTGAGATTCGACTTCCCAACGGACCCTCCTCTCCAACACCCTGAATAGACCTTACCAGGGAGGCTGAGGATTGTGAACCCCTGTAGTTGGAACAGACCCTTCGGTAAGGGAGACCACCACCCCACTCTGCCAATCCAGAGGCACTGTCCCCAATGTCCATGCGATGTTGCAGAGGCGTGTCAACCAGGACATCCCCACAACATCCAGATCCTTTATGCACTGCGGGCAATCCCCCACGCCCTGAGCTTTATAACCACCTCGGTGACCACAACCCCAGATATAGGAGAGCCCTCCTCAGAGACCCCAGAGTCTGCTTCCTCATGGGAAGGCGTCTCGGTGGAATTGAAGTCTTCAAAGTATTCTCCCCACCGCCTCACAACTTCCAGAGTCAAGGTCAGCAGTGCCCCATCCTCACTATACACATTGTTGATGGTGAACTGCTTCCCCCTCCTGAGACGCCGGATGGTGGACCAGAATTTCTTCGAAGGTCCTTCTCCTTGGCCGCACCGAACTCCTCACATGTCTGTGTTTTTGCCTCAGTGACCACCAAAGCCGCATTCCGCTTGGCCACCCGGTACCCATCAGCTGCCGCAGGAGTCCCACAGGCTAAAAAGGCCCGACAGGACTCCTCCTTCAGCTTGACGTCGTCCCTCACCCCTGGTGCCCAGGTCAGATTGCCACCACGGCAGGCACAGACTACCTTACGGCCACAGGTCCGGTCGGCTGCCTCGGCATTGGAGGTGCGGAACATGGTCCGCTCTGACTCAATGTCCCCCGCCTCCCCCGAGACATGGGGGAAGTTCTGCTGGAGGAGGGAGTTGAACCTCCTTCTGACAAGGGATTCTGCCAGACATTCCCAGCAGACCCTCACAATACATTTGGGCCTGCCAGGTCGGACCGGCATCTTCCCCCACCATCAGAGCCTACTCGCCACCAGGTGGTGATCAGTTGACAGCTCCGCCCCTCTCTTCACCCGAGTGTCCAAGACATGCGGTCGTAAGTCCGATGACACACAAAGCCAATCATCAAACTGTGACCTAGGGTCTCCTGGTGCCAAGTGCACATGTGGACACCCTTATGCTTTGAACATGCTTCGTTATGGAAAATCCGTGATGAGTACAGAAGTCCAATAAAAGAAAACCACTTGGTTTCTGATCAAAGGGCCGTTCCTCCCAATCACGCCCCTTCAGGTCTCACTGTCATTGCCCACGTGAGCATTGAAAAAAAATGCGTATTATTCACGAGAAATTATGTTAAGTACATGACATTGCACTGCCCACACTGCTCTTCTCTTGAATAAGGTCCCATTTGTACTATTTAAGTCGTGTTTATTTTGGGCAAGTGACGCAATTTGAAACGCCACTGTAATTTTGACTCATCGAGTTGAGAACCCCTCGGAATTTCGCTCCCAAAATGTTTCGTAATTTTCGTAACTCAAATCGCTCATATCTCAATTCAACTTTCCCCATTGAAATTAATGTGAAGGCCATTAATCCATTGCAGCCATCCCACAAAAATTATGATGTGCACCCTTGGTTATTGGTCAGATTAATTAAACATTTTTCAATTATTTTTCTTCGTCTTTTTTTGTAAATCACAAAAACCTGGCATTTGAACGGGTTTGTGTAAACCTTTTATATTCATAGTATGTACAGTGGCTTGCAAAAGTATTCAGAATCCTTGAACGTTTCCACAATTTATGTCACAACCTAAAGTGTATATTTCATTGGATTTAATTTCAATACAAATCATGGAAATCTGAACAGTGTTCAAGTATTCACCCTCCTTTATTCTGATACCTTTAAATAAAAACCAGTGAAACCTATCCTCAGTCGGGCCCTCAAAGTGACACACCGGACATATCTGCAACGACTACACACGATGCTCAACTAGCACATAAATTCTGCATATGCGTGAGAAGTAATACCCCTCCATGCCTTAAAGTGGCAGAAGTCAATGTTCCTCATTCCCCCCCAAATAAGTGTGACTGGAAGCTCTGGGACCGAGGCCTTCAAAACCGTAAACAAAGCATATAGCGTTTGTTTTGACTGTCGCCACCACAAACTCAGGATGTCTGGTAAGAAGCTGGATTCTGCATTGGCGTTGTTGCCCCTTGGTCATTCGATTGTGGAAGAAGAAATGAAGCGGCGGGGCCACAAGATTAAAAAACACTGTTTACTTTCGTCACTTCTGTTTCTCTTCATGTGTACTGATTTGCTAGCGAACAGCCAATTTACACTGGACTCACGAGGGTCGCTAACGTTATGATTGAATAGAGTCCTTTTGCAAGTCACTGTAAATGCAGTGTGTGAATATTTGGCAAAGACAATGTTTGGTCCATATTTTAATCTGGATCATTGTTATGCACAAGCAGCATTGGATCACACGTGATCCAAATGAAACTGTGATTTCTTCTACAAACAATTACTTATATACTGATACAAAATTCCACTAAGATAAAGTGAAAGTGTGCATAAGTTCCGCCGCACACTGAGCATTGTGGCCGAAATCACCTAACTGTTGCGTAGTGTGTGCAGGGTTCAGCAACTACTTCTTGGGAGCTGACTTTCACAACCTAAATATACGTTTCCGGTTATAAGTGAGTGGCAGCTGGCCACCACGATTGCCAAGCCATACCAATAAACTGTTGTAGCGTATATGGGGTTAAATAAAAATGTAATTAATTTGGAAAAGTTACGCAGGATGGTAAATTCCTGCGTTGACCGTCTCTCTCCCCGCCTGCTTTCTGGGATCTGCGACCAAGTTCAGAGAACTCACGTTTGGCTGGGAGCGTATCTGGTACCTCAGCAGCAACTGTTTTGGAGGCTTAGCAACGGCGATCCCCGGAGGCTAGGCAGCCGGATCTCCATCCCCAAGGCCCGCGGTTACTGAGCTGTGTGCCCGAACAAAGAGAGGGGAGGTGGGAGGGGTGGCCGAGGCCAGCCCGTGGCTGGCGAGATTAGCCAGCCAAGACACAAAGAGAATGCGGCAAGAAGGCGGGAGTCAAGAGTTAAATACCCAGGGTGCGTGTCTAAGAAGGCCGAGGACCAGACAAGACCACACCCATCAGCTTGAATCTAGTCAACAATTTTGACTCATAAAATGGGTTTAAAAACCATATATTAATATAAAATACCCCCAATGTTGTACTCTTCACTCACAGGTCAAGCAGATAGTATTTAAACTTTAGTCTTGGCAAATCAACTGCTTATCTTTCAAATCACATTTCATGCTGTTTGGAGTAAAATCAAGATCAATCAGTTTTCAAAATCTCCCAGCTGCGCTTGTAAAGTTGACACACTAACACAGACATCAGGGCATATATTTGGAATAAATAGGCAGAGTTCGTAAAATATCAAAACAGAAATGTTTCTTTGGTTAAACATCAAATGCGAGTTCACGGTCCGGCTTTGCAGGTCCTCTCAACGCCAGCAGGTGTCGCCTTGTCCCAGCTTGGTCTCCCGGAGAGAGGAAACCACCTTTCGGCTGCTGTCAGTTCAAACGAAGAAAGCACTCTTTGATGACTGTAAACCAAGCTTTTGAGGCGACTTGCTAATTAATTTAGGGTCCAGTAGGCATCTTCTACTGGCTGTCTCACAGCAGGACCGCTTGGAAGAATGCAGTTTATCAAGCTGTGGGGGAGTCTCTGTGACACCTCTGGTTGCAGGGAGCATGTCCGCTACACTATAATACGATATATTCTGTTTTACAATAATAATTAGCGATATATATGGTTTTATATGTACTTGTGGATGAAATAGCTAAGCATGGAGAGACTGTCACCAAATGCAAGAGGTTTTACAACAAAATTGTTCCAGTGTACAAATCAGAATCAGAATCATCTTTATTTGCCAAGTATGTCCAAAACACACAAGGAATTTGTCTCCGGTAGTTGGAGCCGCTCTAGTACAACAGACAGTCAATTTACATAACACTTTGGGGACATAAAGACATTGACAAAAAACAATTGTGCAAAAAGATGCAGAGTCCTCTAGCACTTAGAGCAGTTCGAATGACTAATATTGCAATAGTCCGGTGCAATGACCATTGTGCAAGGGGCGCTGAGACTTCAAGGAGTGTATGCGGTTTAAAGTGACGAGTAGTACGATCATCTGGGACAATGTTGGTTGTGCAAATGTTACAGATACTCCTCAATCAGTGTGCAAATGGAGCAGATGCTACTCTGGCATGAGTGGCCAGTATATGCAAATAGTGCAGCATGGCGAGACAACTACAGTGAGTGCACGAGTAATACATAATTGGCACCACAGAAATGTGACAACGAACTCAAGTCAAAAAATTTCCAGCTTGTTGTAATGGAATTATAGGTTAGGTGTTTAAGAAGTTGATCGCAAGAGGGAAGAAGCTGTTGGAATGTCTACTAGTTCTAGTTTGCGTTGATCGGTAGCACCTACCTGAGGGAAGGAGCTGGAAGAGCTGGTGACTGGGGTGCAGACGGTCCGAGAGGATTTTGCACGCCCTTGTCTTAGTTCTGGCAGCGTGCAAGTCCTCAATGGTGGGTAGGAGGGTACCGACAATCCTTTCAGCAGTTTTGATTGTCCGTTGCAGTCGGAGTTTGTCCTTTTTTGTAGCAGCACCAAACCAGACTGTGATGACCGCTGTGTAGAACTGTCTCAGCAGCTCCGGTGGCAGGCCGTGCTTTCTCAGAAGCCGCAGGAAGTACATCCTCTGCTGGGCCTTTTTTAGGACGGAGTTGATGTTGGTCGCCCACTTCAGGTCCTGAGAGATTGTAATTCCCAGGAACTTGAAGGTCTCGACGGTTGACACAAGGTAGCTGGACAACGTAAGGGGCAGCTGTGGCGAAGGATGCCTCCTGAAGTCCACGATCATCTCTACAGTCTTGAGCGTGCTCAGCTCCAGGTTGTGTCGGCCGCACCACAGCTCCAGCCGCTCCGCTTCCTGTCGATGTGCAGACTCGTCACCGTCTTTGATGAGGCCGATGACAGTGGTGTCATCTGCAAACTTCAGGAGCTTGACAGTCGGGTTCGCTGAGGTGCAGTCGTTTGTGTAGAGAGAGAGAAGAGCAGCGGAGAGAAGACACAACCTTGGGGCGCCCCAGTGCTGATGCTGCGTGTGGATGAGGTGGCCTCCCCCAACCTGACCTGCTGTGTCCTGCCCGTCAGAAAGCTGTAAATCCACTGGCAGATGGCAGGTGAGACGCTGAGCTGGAGAAGCTTGGTTGAAAGGAGTTCAGGGATGATGGTGTTGAACGCTGAGCTGAAGTCCACGAACAGGATCCTCGCGTAGGTCCCTGCACTGTCGAGGTGTTCTAGGATGAAGTGCAGTCCCATGTTGACTGCATCATCCACAGACCTGTTCGCTTGGTAGGCAAACTGCAGGAGGTCCAGCAGGGGACCTGTGACACTCTTGAGGTGGTCCAGCACAAGACATTCAAAGGACTTCATGACCACAGATGTCAAAGCGACAGGCCTGTAGTCATTCAGACCAGAGATTCCAGGTTTCTTGGGGACTGGAATGATGGTGGAGCGTTTGAAACAGGATGGAACTACGCACATTTCCAAAGATCTGTTGAAGATCTGAGTGAAGACTGGAGCGAGCTGGTCCGCGCAGACTTTGAGGCAGGATGGGGACACATGGTCCGGTCCTGCCGCTTTGTTAATCTTCTGTTGTTTGAAGATGCGTCTCACATCCTGTTCATGGATGGTTAACGCAGAGCTCGGCGGCTAAGCCCAGCAATAACAATACACGATATAAAGCACTTATATACATTGTTTTACAGTAATGCTCAAAAATTATAATTTCCTTTGCACCTGTGGAAGAGAGACTGAAGCGTGGAGAGTCTGTGTCACGGAAAAACACAGCTACAGTCAATGAATGGAACCAACAACCTCTGGAATATCCACACGCTGTTTATTTCTTGCCCATTTCCTCTCTTTGTATTATTATCGCTAACGCGACCGTGCCAAACCGCTTTATCCTTGGCGATCAATCTGAACACCGGGAGTCGCAGTTTTTCCATTGCAGCAAGTTCATTCATAGGCGTGAGAGTCAATTGCCTGATGTCCGGCAGGGAGTTGCCCACTGTATTTTATTCTTTTTTAAAAATGTGTTTGTTTTGTTCTAGTTTGGTCGCTTTCGGTTGCGTCAGTCGGTGTGTGGCCAGTCTTAAGTGCTGTAATGCAGTAATACTGGGCTGTTGTCTCAAACTGATTAATAATTGTCATATTTTCACCTTGTAGGTTCTTGACCTCCCCAGTTCAGTTATAGTGATGGCTCCTTCTTCGTCACAGCAACAAGCAAGTTCCTACAAATCATCTTTGGATCACTTCATTCGCAGTAATAGCGGAAGCTGTTTGACACCAGAGAAAAAGCATGAAACTTCATTGCCTTATGCCCAGGAGTCCCAAACTCAGTTACTGCAACAGCTCATCGACTGTTCTAAGACACTGACAGCCAAAGAAGATATACTGAGCATGTTAAGGTATTTTTATATGAATCGTGTATTTACAGTTGAGTCTAAGTATTTTGTTTGTTGATTTCCCTTTTATATACAATTACAGTGGAATTTAAATACATCAAAACATAATTTGAACTGTAAAATTTCAGCTTTGATTTTAGAGGTTTCACAAAAATGTGGCATTGACCGCTTTATGCAGAGCCCCTTTTCTCAGGGAGTTTTAGAATCCTCCTCTTTAGTATCCATTTTGGTAGTCTATTTTGACCAAAACACAAACTCCTCGGTTCATCTCAAACACGTTTGTTAATTGCATAATTATTTTGTTGCACAACCATTACATTTAAATGAAATAGTTTTCATTTGATTCGCTTGTTCAAATCAAGACATTTTTCTTGGCTCAAATTGAAGTAGAGGCTGTACCATTCTGGTCATTCGCACATGGGAATGCCACGCGTCCCACTTGATTTTTATTATTCAGTCATATGCTGTATTATACAAAAATGCAGCCCTATGGGTGGCACAAGTCAGTGCAAACTGTAGGCCGGTCCCAAGCCCGGATAAATGCAGAGGGTTGCGTCAGGAAGGGCATCCGGCTTAAAACCTTGCCAAACAAATATGAGCGTTCATCCAAAGAATTCCATACCGGATCGGTCGTGGCCCGGGTTAACAACGTCCGCCACCGGCGCCGTCAACCTGCGGGGCGCCGTTGGAAATTCAGCTACTGTGGGTCGAAGTCAAAGAAGAAGAGGAGGTGGAAAGCGGGTTCTTCGGCAGAAAGAGAAGAGGAAAACACAGAGCCTAGAACTGAATGTGGGGACTTTGAATGTTGGGACTATGACAGGAAAATCTCGGGAGTTGGTTGACATGATGATGAGGAGAAAGGTTGATATATTGTGTGTCCAGGAGACCAGGTGGAAAGGCAGTAAGGCTAGAAGTTTAGGGGCAGGGTTTAAATTATTTTACCATGGTGTCGATGGGAAGAGAAATGGAGTCGGGGTTATTTTAAAAGAAGAGTTGGCTAAGAATGTCTTGGAGGTGAAAAGAGTATCAGATCGAGTGATGAGGCTGAAATTTGTAATTGAGGGTGTTATGTGTAATGTGATTAGTGGCTATGCCCCACAGGTAGGATGTGACCTAGAGGTGAAAGAGAAATTCTGGAAGGAGCTAGATGATGTAGTTCTTAGCATCCCAGTCAGAGAGAGAGTCGTAATTGGTGCAGATTGTAATGGACATGTTGGTGAAGGTAATAGGGGTGATGAAGAAGTGATGGGTAAATACGGCATCCAGGAAAGGAACTTGGAGGGACAGATGGTGGTAGACTTTGCAACAAGGATGCAAATGGCTGTAGTGAACACTTTTTTCCAGAAGAGGCACGAACATAGGGTGACCTATAAGAGCGGAGGTAGAAGCACACAGGTGGATTACATCTTGTGCAGACGATGTAATCTGAAAGAGGTTACCAACTGTAAGGTAGTGGTAGGGGAGAGTGTGGCTAGACAGCATAGGATGGTGGTGTGTAAGATGACTCTGGTGGTGGGGAGGAAAATTAGGAAGACAAAGGCAGAGAAGAGAACCATGTGGTGGAAGCTGAGACAGGACGAGTGTTGTGCAGCTTTTCGGGAAGAGGTGATACAGGCTCTCGGTGGACGGCAGGAGCTTCCAGAAGACTGGACCACTGCAGCCAAGGTGATCAGAGAAGCAGGCAGGAGAGTACTTGGTGTATCTTCTGGCAGGAAAGGAGAGAAGGAGACTTGGTGGTGGAACCTCACAGTACAGGAAATCATACAAGGAAAGAGGTTAGCTAAGAAGAAGTGGGACACTGAGAGGACCGAGGAGAGGCGAAAGGAATACATTGAGATGCGACACAGGGCAAAGGTAGAGGTGGCAAAGGCAAAACAAGAGGCATATGATGACATGTATGGCAGGTTGGACACTAAAGAAGGAGAAAAGGATCTATACAGGCTGGCCAGACAGAGGGACAGAGATGGGAAGGATGTGCAGCAGGTTAGGGTGATTAAGGATAGAGATGGAAATATGTTGACTGGTGCCAGCAGTGTGCTTGCTAGATGGAAAGAATACTTCGAGGAGTTGATGAATGAGGAAAATGATAGAGAAGGGAGAGTAGAAGAGGTAAGTGTGGTGGACCAGGAAGTGGCAATGATTAGTAAGGGGGAAGTTAGAAAGGCATTAAAGAGGATGAAAAATGGAAAGGCAGTTGGTCCTGATGACATTCCTGTGGAGGTATGGAAGCATCTAGGAGAGGTGGCTGTGAAGTTTTTGACCAGTTTGTTCAATAGAATTCTAGTGCGTGAGAAGATGCCTGAGGAATGGAGGAAAAGTGTACTGGTGCCCATTTTTAAGAACAAAGGTGATGTGCAGAGCTGTGGCAACTATAGAGGAATAAAGTTGATGAGCCACACAATGAAGTTATGGGAAAGAGTAGTGGAGGATAGACTCAGGACAGAAGTGAGTATTTGCGAGCAACAGTATGGTTTCATGCCTAGAAAGAGTACCACAGATGCATTATTTGCCTTGAGGATGTTGATGGAAAAGTACAGAGAAGGTCAGAAGGAGCTACATTGTGTCTTTGTAGATCTAGAGAAAGCCTATGACAGAGTACCCAGAGAAGAACTGTGGTACTGCATGCGGAAGTCTGGAGTGGCAGAGAAGTACGTTAGAATAATACAGGACATGTACGAGGGCAGCAGAACAGCGGTGAGGTGTGCTGTAGGTGTGACAGAAGAATTTAAGGTGGACGTGGGACTGCATCAGGGATCAGCCCTGAGCCCCTTCCTTTTTGCAGTGGTGATGGATAGGCTGACAGATGAGGTTAGACTGGAATCCCCGTGGACCATGATGTTTGCAGATGACATTGTGATCTGCAGTGAAAGCAGGGAGCAGCTGGAGGAACAGTTAGAGAGATGGAGGCATGCACTGGAAAGAAGAGGAATGAAGATTAGCCGAAGTAAAACAGAATATATGTGCATGAATGAGAGGGCTGGTGGGGGAAGAATGAGGCTACAGGGAGAAGCGATAGCAAGGGTGGAGGACTTTAAATACTTGGGGTCAACCGTCCAGAGCAATGGTGAGTGTGGTCAGGAAGTGAAGAAACGGGTCAAAGCAGGTTGGAACGGGTGGAGGAAGGTGTCAGGTGTGTTATGTGACAGAAGAGTCTCTGCTAGGATAAAGGGCAAAGTTTATAAAACAGTAGTGAGGCCAGCCATGATGTACGGATTAGAGACAGTGGCACTGAAGAGACAACAGGAAGCAGAGCTGGAGGTGGCGGAAATGAAGATGTTGAGGTTCGCTCTTGGAGTGACCAGGTTGGATAAAATTAGAAATGAGCTCATCAGAGGGACAGCCAAGGTTCGATGTTTTGGAGACAAAGTTAGAGAGCGCAGACTTCAATGGTTTGGACACGTCCAGAGGAGAAATAGTGAGTATATTGGAAGAAGGATGATGAGGATGGAGCTGCCAGGCAAGAGAGCTCGAGGAAGACCAAAGAGAAAGTTGATGGATGTCGTGAGGGAAGACATGATGGCAGTTGGTGTTCGAGAGGAGGATGCAGGAGATAGGCTTACATGGAAAAGGATGACGCGCTGTGGCGACCCCTAACGGGACAAGCCGAAAGGAAAAGAAGAAGATGCTGTATTATACAAAGATACAAAATAAGAGTGAAAAATTTAAGGGGGTCTGAATACTTTCCGTACCCACTGTAGCTATTAAGGGCCCTCTCACTCCTGGCCACGTTGGGGTAATGGCACATTGTGGATCCATTGAACACAAGAGTTCCACTTCACAATTATGTGCTATACTGTGGTGTTCTATATCACATGAAATGTCAACAAAATACATTCAAGTTTTTAGTTTTTTTAAAATTTTAAGATCACAAAATGTGAATAGTTCTAAGGGGTATGAATACTTTTATAAGGAACTGTACGTTACAGGAATAACATCAATAACTTTTGATGTGTGTGCCAGTAGGTGTCACTTTTATTAAGAGTAAGCAATTGTTTGCCGATCTCTTCGGTAAACAAATTATTCTCATGAAATATGACATTTCGAAAAGGTATGATCATCTGCGGTCAAATGAAAACAGGTTTTGTTTTCATTGCAAGTCACGGCAACAGCATTCAACGAAATAAAAATATTTTGAGCCCTTTTCATCTTCAACATCTGAAGATGAAACAACCAAAATTTGAAGTTGATCGGATTAGATATCTAGGTTTTTTTCTAGGTTTTTTATATCTAGTTTGTTTAAATATGACCATCTATGAAAGGCTAGAAATGAGAAAACATTTGAAAGTACATTTAAAAATAGCAGACTTCCTGTTTGGTTTAGGGTTAGCTTCAAGAGACTTTTTTTTAATTGATATTGGGCTATTACGTATTCCTCCCAGTTTTCGTAGACATAGATAAAACGCACACACACACACACACATATATATATATATATATATATATATATATATATATCAGATTTTATCCTACTAGCAGGGGATCAAAGTATGAAACGTCATTTCCTTTTGCCAGCAGGTGGCACTCCGACTGTGACAAAAATAAAAACAAAAATCCATACTATATATGCCTTCAGGTCTGGACTGACATCAAGTGTGTTAAATTTAGAAAATATATGACCATCTGGAGTCAAGTTCCAACAGCTTGGGTCATCATGGCATATCATCAGAATTTGCCACACCCTGTGCCGAAACCTCACATTTTAAAATAAAAAGCATGATTAACGTTTTGAGGCTTTTCTGACAAAATATCAGGTGGTTCTGGTCAAGGTGCTCGGAGCAGTGCAAACTACTACAAACTATGAAAGTTTCAGGAAAAAAATTCAATTATTAGTAGGTTAAATTGTGCTCGTTACCTTTTGACTGCCTCGTATATTAATGCTCATAACTCTTTAACGTGAAAAGATGCAACCACAATGCGTTAGGTATTTTAATTTGTCCTATTGCAGTAATATATTCGATTCATAGTCAGTCTGTCACAGAGGGTTTTTTTTGGTCAAATGCCTAATTATTGTCACTCATACAACATGCAGTAAAATGCGCAATTTACATGAGAGAAAAAAACCAATCCCACTGTGTTTTTCTTAAAGACAGCATCTGCTAGTACACACTGCTCGTTGTGAAGGCTACAATAAATTGATGTTCGGAGACAACTGCACCAGACTGGCTGTCAAACTTCTGAGTAGTATCTCACTTGGCAGAGGAGCACAGCTCGCTCAAGACACTGTAAGTGTATTTTTAATTGTTTTTTTACTAGTTAATTTTTTAAAGATTAAAAGTAACAAATTGCTGTGTATGCGTTTGTTTTAACAGAGTTTCTCAGACTCTCGCTATGGTGATATTATATCATTGAGGCCAATGAGGGACTACTCTTCAAAGGAAATAGCCTACTATTGCCATATCTTCAATGTCCCTTCCGTTGTCACACCAAACCTGCATACCAAGGTAAAATCAATCAATCTATACTGAGGTCTGATTTTCCGGGAAATGACAAAACATTATAGAACTTAGAATTTTACAGTATTAACAAAAAGTGGGTAGAGTAGCCAAATATTGTAATCAAGTAAGAGTACTGTAAGTTTAGATTCCTCTTTAGAGTCCTCCAAATAATTACTTAAGTACTCAGTGGAAAAAACCTAGTCAAGTACTGCGCAACCGAGTGAATAACCTTTGATTTTGTTTTTTTTGTTTTTTAAAATCAGAGTATGAATGTAAAATGAATAACTAAAATATGACTATGCAAATTCAGATATTGCTGAACAATATCACTTAATCTAAAACGTAATAAAATCTTTGTAAAGTAACAAATTAAGGCAAATTCAGCTCCAAGAAATAGTTTTTACTTTTTAAACAGCACAATACTGTCGGCTCACCAGGCAGATTACAAAAACAGGATCAAGGCTGCAGTGGATATTAAAATTATTCACACCCTTGTTCAAATGACAGGTTTCTGTGTCGTTTAATTTATAATAAATAATTTATAATAAAATAATTTTGACCTAGATAAATCATTTAAAAACTTTTTAAACCATGAATGTGACCTAGAATTTGTACAACTCAACTGATTTATTTTTGTATCTTTTTGAGAGGAGAGGTGAAAATTAGCAACTGAAATAAACTTGAATGATATTGACTTTGATTTGATGTTTAACTTGTGGCCTTCTTGGCCAGATCACCATTGCAAAAGAGATGCTCTGCTTTAAATGATCTTTTATCTGGTAAAATAAATTTTTAATAAAAATAAATCTGACCCTACAGGCCCTTTCCAAAAAACTAGAATAAGTTTATTTATTTCCATAATACCATTTAAAAAGTTAAACTTTCATCGATTTATAGATTCAGGGCACACAATTTATATAATTTCAAGTATTTATTTGTTGATATTTTTTTATTTTTTTAATTTGGAGCGTCAGCCTCACAGTTCTGAGGACCCGTGTTCAATCCCCGGCCCCGCCTGTGTGGAGTTTGCATGTTCTCCCCGTGCCTGCTTGGGTTTTCTCCGGGCACTCTGGTTTACTCCCACATCCCAAAAACATGCATTAATTGGAGACTCTAAATTGCCCGTAGGCATGACTGTGACTGTGAGTGCGAATGGTTGTTTGTTTGTATGTGCCCTGCGATTGGCTGGCAACCTGTTCAGGGTGTACCCCGCCTCCTGCCCGATGACAGCTGGGATAGGCTCCAGCACGCCCGCGACCCTCGTGAGGAGAAGCGGCTCAGAAAATGGATGGATGGATGGATTTATTTATTTATTCTTTTTACATAATTTGGGCTTCCAGCTAATAAAAAAACATGAAATCAGGAATTCAAAACATTTGAATATTTTGAAGAAATCAGCCCAAATGTTTGTCACACACTAATCTACTAAACTCAAAGCACCTGCACAGGTTTCCGCAGGTGTCATTAAATTGCTTCAGTTTGGTTCAATTGTCTTAGTTTGGTTCAATATGGGGAAGACTGCAGACTTGACAACTGGCCAGAGATCATCATTGATATGGGTAAGCTACAAAAGTTCATAGCTAAAGAGGCTGGCTGTTCACAAAGTGCTGTGTCCATGCATATCAATGGAAAGTCTAGTGGAAGGACAAAATGTGTCAGGAGAAGATCCACCAGCAAAAGAGATGACCATGGGCTTCAGCCGATTATCAAACAGAGAAGATTGAATAATCTCGCAGAGATCCAGTAAGAATGGAATAAGGCGGGAGTCACAGCTTCAAAAACCACCGCATTGAGACTCATCTGGTAGATGGGCTACAACTGTCAGGTTCCTTGGGTCAATCCACTTCTGAGCCAACATAGGAAGCGTCTCAACTGGGGCAAGGAGAAGAATGACAAGACTGTTGGTCAGTGGTCCAAGGTCCTCTTTTCTGATAAAAATGTACCATTCATTCAGGAATCAAGGTCCAAGGGTTTGGAGGAAGGCGAGTGAAGAACAGAACCCAAGCTGCTTGAGGTCCAGTGTGAAATATAGTCAGTCAGTCATGATTTGGGGAACAATGTCAGTACAGGTTTTGGTAAACTCTGCTTTCTTAAATTCAAGCTCAAAGCAACAGTCTACCAGAATGTTTCAGAGGACTTGGAGATGCAGATTTCATCTTCAACAGGACCTGGCCCCTGCCCATACTGCCAGAAGCACCAAAACCACTTCCTCCCTCTTCACTGTGGTCTGCTAACTGCTCGAGCCAGGCCGGACCCGCAGGAGTCTAGCCTCTTACTTCACACACACTGCAATTTTTTTAAATACCCACACTGTACATACTCCGCACATTGGGCACACTCATTCGGGGTCCCCTGAGGGACTGGCACCAGGTATGGTGGGGCGGGCGCCGGGCCGGGTGCTGACACATCGGTACTGGTTTTAAGGTCTTATCGCGTCACCCCCTTTCACTGCTCTGCCGGTCCTCCAGTTTTTAAAGCATCATACACCCTACTGTGAGGGAGGGGCAGGGTCGGGCTGGGGAGGACACTTGGGTGTCCTGGCATTTCGACCTGCTCTCTGGCCCGCCGCCATACTTCTCTCACGCTGAGTTTTATACGCATTAATTTCTACACACATTCGCATATCCTTTGCGGAGCTGGTCGGCCTGGGTGGGGGTGACAGTGGCGGGTCATTATTTCCCTGTGACCGTCTTGCCTCACCCCCAACAGTTTCTCCAATTTTAATGCACTGGACCCCACCACACACAATCACAGTACAGGGATGATGGTTACTAGTCGGGGACCTGGTAGCCATAATAATAGGGTGGGTGGTGGGTTTTCACTTTTCTCTTGGTTGGACTCCTTTTTTTTTTTATTCATTTTCTCACCGTTCCTCGATGTGCCGGCTCAGCAACTCCGTACACCAGTTGACTAATATGCGTGTGATTTGGTGTTCATTCACTAATACGTTCGATAGAAACACTATAGACTTTAATCGCTTGTGCTGGGATCACGTATAAGACCACAGGTTATACTAACATATCAACTCACAGGTTCTTACAGGTGTTTAGACACTAAAAAAGAATCCCACCTCACCACTCAACAGTCGCACTGCCTTGCTCATTTTCCCACATCCTGTCCTAAGCTTTTCTGTCCTCTCATCTGGTTCTCTTGGTTAGTCCTCACCGGGTGTCACCCCTCCATCCACTCCCCACTCTACAAATATCTGTTGTAATATTACTTAAATATCTAGACTATCTCACTATTGTTCTGCTGTGGTTCTCACCGCTAGTCCCCTTGTTCACTTGTTCCCATTTGTTCCCTAAAACCCTTTTCTCTCCGGCTGCATTGTCAATAAACATTGCAGTAATTAGAAAAAATTATCAAAATTAAGCAGAGGGAGTATTTCTAACTCCCCTGTTGCACAGCAAAACTGTTCCAGCACAAAGGCATAAAGATCAACCATTCTGCAAGGCAATGTAGCTGAACAGGGCAGGTTTAAAAAAATTAAATTAAATAAATTTCGGCTGTTAGGTCAAGCAGAATGGAGGATCTGTTTCCCTTTTATGCCGGAACAGTTTTACTGTGTCACAGTGGAGTTTTTAAGCTGCTGCTATGGTTTCTTAGTATTATAATTATTTATTGAGAATCAGAGTCAATCCGTTGAACAGAACAAAGTTTCTAGATAGGAGTGAGAGATGAAGACAAATAACTAATTGTAAACAAGATGAGAAAAGTAAATCATTACATATCTAGAACAATGAAACATGAGATGAGAGTTGTATGGGGCAGTAGTGCTCCACCCTGTGGGGGAAGGACAGGACAAGGACAGGAGAAGAAGCATGCAGGACAAGGGTCGTGAACCTGGCTGTACAACTGAAGTGTGGTGGGACTGACTATGTAAATTATAAGTCTATAGGAGGTGAGTGTAAGTGAGGGGATACCCAAGCAACTCGCATATTCATGAATTATTTGTCGCAATAAGTGAGTGGCCCCACACCCAGCGAAAAAGTCCCAGGGGTGTGCGCCATACATGCAAGTGAATTGACACCGTTTCGCATGCACAATGACAGAAGAGGGGCGTAATTGCTGTGCCTGCACCGCGGAGGCTGAGGACCCCACCCAATCAATCGAGAGGCGGGATTTGGCCCAGGAGTCCACCCGAGAGCAACCCGGTGGACGGGACACGTCCCACACCAAGGGACCCAGGGCGGTCCGCCGGTCCCACCGAGGCGCCCTAACAACCAGCCACCCGGAGGCAGCAACAGGGACGTGCTGAAACCCGGTCTGACACCTGTACCCTCCCGAACCCGTACCAGTCCCCCAGGAACCTCTGGATATGTATGTGAGCCCATATCTGCCTAGTGAAAAAAATATAAACAGTGAGTGTGTGCTAGGTGAGTGATTAAGAGGCAATGTGACCCTAATTTCTTTCTTTTTTTCTACAAAACCGGAGAAGTAAAGGATGAGTTCTTCACAGTATTCTAATTTTTTGAATTCCTGATTTTGTGGGTTTTATGAGCTGGAAGCCCAAATTATGTCAAATAAACCAATAAATACATGAAATGTTTTAAATTTTGGGCCATGAATCTATAATCTATGAAAATCTATGAAAACGTTTTGAATTGAATATTGGAAATAAACTTTTCCATGATATAATTTTTTGGAAAGGGTATGTACTCCCTTTTATAACTGGGATGTGGCTGTGTTCAGAAGTAGCAGATCACATTCAAACTCATGTTCAATGGGAGTCCATACACACCTGCCGCCATTTCAATCAGTGGGAGGAATAACAACACATGCATAGGGCCTTCTAGAAAGAGTATTTGCTTGAGCCACTAAAATGACTGAATGAAGAAGCTATTTGCTGACCAGACTTATTGATCGTCTGTGAATGAGAGCGAGAGAAAGCGAGAGCGCAGAAGAGAAGGTACCCCAGAAGATGCATATTTAACAGTTAACTGTTGCCATACGCACAGCCAAACCAACAGTAAAAAAATCTGCAACTTATCCTATTTACTCAAGTTAGAAGTGGGCTGAAATGAACCAGTGGCATTGACAAAGGTGCACTGCATGTTACAGCTGTTGTTTTTCGTAGTTTGTAATGTAAGCCCAAGTCGCGCGCAACTGTCACTACTCACTTTGATTGGCCCGTGGAGCCCGAGACTTTTTGTGAGGACGTGACTTTCTTTTCGTTTGAGCCAATTTGAGCCAAACATCACGGTGGTAACCACTGTGGACTGGAGAGACGGTGCCCGATGTGGAAGTCGACAACGAAGGTCTATAAATAGATCAAGCTTGCAATTGTTGATAAATAAAAGTAGCGAGCGGCATGTAGATTACTGTAACAGAGTGAAAGTACAATTTCTTAACATACAGTAAATAAGTAACAGTAAAAAGTATATTTCATTAAAAGTACTCTGACAAGTATAATTTATCCCAATTATTACTTGAGTAAATGTAACGGAGTAAATGCCGCACGTTCCTACCCACCTCTGCACAGAATCAGAATCATTTTATTTGCCAAGTATGTCAAAAACACCCAAGGAATTTTTCTCCGGTAATTGTAGCCGCTCTAGTATGACAACAGACAGTCAATTGACAGAGAATACTTTTGAGAAATAAAGACATATAAAACTCAGTC
Source organism: Phycodurus eques (assembly GCF_024500275.1). Taxonomy (NCBI): domain Eukaryota; kingdom Metazoa; phylum Chordata; class Actinopteri; order Syngnathiformes; family Syngnathidae; genus Phycodurus; species Phycodurus eques. Next base: position 26,620,893 of record NC_084535.1, read on the forward strand.
ACTGAGCAATAAAAGGTTACCAGTAATGTGGTAATGCTGATACAATTTCTTTTTGTTTTATTTTTATTTATTTATTTATTTTTTTTAATTTACAATTGTATAAAATGATACAGAGTTCTCTTGCAATTGGAGCAGTTTGAAATGACTAATAAAATAATAGTCCGGGGCAATGACCATTGTGCAAAGGGCGCAGAGACTTCAAGAAATTGATGGAGTTTAAAGCAATGATTCTCAACCAGTGTGCCGTGGGAAATTATAAAATTTTGCGTAATTGCTCAAAAATTACCGTATTTTCCGGACTATAGAGTGCATCGGAATATAAGCCGTGCCCACTAAATTTGTAGAAAACATTTGTTTTTAATATATTAGCCGCACCGGACTATACGCCGCGGATATATACATTGTGAAATTAGATATTTACATAGAAAGATTTTGTCAGTTTATTGACATACCTTGTTTCCAAACAGTGCCTGTAACGCGGCAGTAAAATGGCTCTAACATAACAGAAAAGTAATAGTTTTTATTCATCCTCCTCCTGTTCACTGAAACAACTGAAGTTGTCTTCTTCAGTGTCGGAGTTGAAGAGTCTCAGAACAACTCCGTCACACACCATTTGAGTCTCTGTCCGTGTCTCTTTCAATGTCATTTTCATGAGCTGGTTTCTAGCGCAATTTTACAGGGCTCTATCACCACTTTGATATGCATCCTCTTTAGCCTGGTGAAGTTGCTTAAGTTTGGCTTATTGTTATTGAACGTGCAAAATGTCTTCATTGGTACATACACCTCTTCACAGAAACTGATATAGGATGTCAGAGTGTCCGTATATTCATCCAGACTGCCAGTTGAATTTTCAAAGACACTCCAGTCTGTGCAGTCGTTGAAGTTCTAGCGTTGCTTCATTGGTCCACTTCTTCACTGTTTTCACCATAGGCTTTGCACATTGCAGTTTAAATTTTTTTTTTAAAGTGGTAACATTTAATACTGCAAAAATCATTTGTTGCGTGAATTGGGTTTGGATAAGAGGAAAAGAAAGTCGGGAATTAGACTCCTGCGTCGACTTCCGGCGTCATCCAGTGAATTTTAGGTTATAATCCAGTTAGATATGTCTCGTGTAGGGCACCACGTCTCTCTTTATATTTGTAAATTTTAGGAAAAGTGACAAAAACACTCTATCAATCTCTTTACTCTAGAAGGCTTGCTGGATAGATGAAATAATAGTTCTCAATTACAGCAGTTTACTGTGTACTCAAACCCACAAAGTACACAACAGGAAGAGGAATTTTTTAGATAATTTAATTAAATCTACAGGCCTGGTGGCCGGGCCTGTACCCATGGGGCCCGGCCGAAAGGGTAACGTGGGTCCCCCTTCCCATGGGCTCACCACCTCTGGGAGGGGCCATAGGGGTCGGTTTCAGTGCGAGCTGGGCGGTGGCCGAAGGCGGGGACCTTGGTGATCCGATCCCCGGCAACAGAAGCTGGCTCTCGGGACGTGGAATGTCACCTCTCTGGCAGGAAAGGAGCCCGAGCTGGTGTGTGAGGTCGAGAAGTTCCGACTACATATAGTCGGACTCGCCTCCACGCACAGCTTGGGCTCTGGTACCAGTCCTCTCGAGAGGGGTTGGACTCTCTTCCACTCTGGAGTTGCCGACGGTGAGAGGCGCCGAGCAGGTGTGGGTATACTTATTGCTCCCCGGCTCGGCGCCTGTACGTTGGGGTTCACCCCGGTGGACGAAAGGGTAGCCTCCCTCTGCCTTCGGGTGGGGGGACGGGTGCTGACTGCTGTTTGTGCCTGTCAGGTTCAAGACACCTAAAACACTTAAAGAAACAAGACAGACACAGAGGCAGTTCAGTTTTCAGACTTGCAAGGAGAAACGGACGAGAGTGTACTTAGTTACAATCTCAGAATCAGAATCATCTTTATTTGCCAAGTATGTCCAAAACACACAAGGAATTTGTCTCTGGTAGTTGGAGCCGCTCTAGTACAACAGACAGTCAATTTACAGAACACTTTGGAGACATAAAGACATTGACAAAAAACAATTGTGCAAAAAGATGTAGAGTCCTCTAGCACTTAGAGCAGTTCGAATGACTAATATTGCAATAGTCCAGTGCAATGACCAATGTGCAAAGGGCGCTGAGACTTAAAGGAGTGTATGCGGTTTAAAGTGACGAGTAGTGCGATCATCTGGGACAATGTTGGTTGTGCAAATGTTACAGATACTCCTCAATCAGTGTGCAAATGGAGCAGATGCTACTCTGGCATGAGTGGCCAGTATATGCAAATAGTGCAGCATGGCGAGACAACTACAGTGAGTGCACGAGTAATACATAATTGGCCCCACAGAAGTGTGACAACGAACTCAAGTCAAAAAATTGCCAGCTTGTTGTAATGGAATTATAGGTTAGGTGTTTAAGAAGTTGATCGCAAGAGGGAAGAAGCTGTTGGAATGTCTACTAGTTCTAGTTTGCATTAATCGGTAGCGCCTACCTGAGGGAAGGAGCTGGAAGAGCTGGTGACCGGGGTGCGGAGGGTCCGAGAGGATTTTGCACGCCCTTGTCTTAGTTCTGGCAGCGTGCAAGTCCTCAATGGTGGGTAGGGGGGTACCGACAATCCTTTCAGCAGTTTTGATTGTCCGTTGCAGTCGGAGTTTGTCCTTTTTTGTAGCAGCACCAAACCAGACTGTGATGGAAGAACACAGGACTGATTCGATGACCGCTATGTAGAACTGTCTCAGCAGCTCCGGTGGCAGGCCGTGCTTTCTCAGAAGCCGCAGGAAGTACATCTGAATTTTCAAAGACACTCCAGTCTGTGCAGTCTAAACAGCTTTGAAGTTCCATCTTGGCTTCATTGGTCCACTTTTTGACTGTTTTCACTGTTGGCTTCGCACATTTAAGTTCTTGCCTGTACGTCGGTATTAAGTGAATTAGGCAGTGATCAGACGAGCCCAGGGCTGCACGAGGTATAGCACGGTATGCGTTTTTTACCGTTCTGTAGCAGTGGTCTAAAGTATTATTTTCCCTGGTAGGACAGTCGATGTGCTGCTTGTATTTCGGGAGTTCGTGGTTGAGTTTAGCTTTGTTAAAGTCCCAGAGAATAATGAGGGGTGAGTCCCGGTGTTTTTTTTCAATTTCGTTGACTTGTTCGGCGAGCGTTAGCAATGCGGCGTTCGTGTTAGGTTGAGGCGTAATATAGACTCCAGCCAGTATGAACGATGCAAACTCACGTGGCGAGTAGAATGGTTTACAGTTTAAGAATAGCGACTCCAAATGCGGGCTGCAGTGTGTGCTGAGCACCGTGACGTCCGTACACCATTTTTCGTTGATATGGAGGCATATCTCACCACCCTTTGTTTTCCCCGATGATTCCATGTCGCGGTCCGCTCGATGAATGTTGAAGCCGGGAAGCATGACGGCACCATCGGGTACAGCGTCGCAAAGCCAGGTCTCCGTGAAGCACATGGCCGCGGAACGACCGAAGTCTTTACTGGTCTTTACCAGAAGATGAAGCTCGTCCATTTTGTTGGGTAGGGAGCGTACATTCGCGAGGTGGATCGACGGGAACGCCAATCTGTGTCCTCTCTTGCGGAGTTTCACCTGAATGCCGGCTCGCTTCCCTCTGTGGCGCCACTTCCGTCTCCATGCGCCGAAAACCGCGGACGCCGCTCCGGTGAGTAACTCGGGGAAAAAACTGAGCGGATATTCGAAAGTTGGTGACAGAAAGTCCAGAGTAGCCTCCTTGATGGTTTGCAGGTCTCCCCTTGTGTAAGTGAGTCGTGTAAGGTCTCCAAAGACGGACGAAAAACACAAAAACAAAGACAATACTAGAGAGCGCGTTACCGAGGCGACCACACTGGTAGGCGGCATCTTGGATATCTCCAACCCTTTCTAAGTTCACTCTGCCGGATCCTCTCTTTTTATTCCCTTAGTGCAGTTCCCTTGTTACATATGAGTTACAACGTCAAAAAGGTGGGGGCATACATGCTTGTTGCAACTCATGTGATCAGCACATAACACTCTTTGTTGTGGTTGAGACAGTAAAATAATTATATACTTCTTATCAAGACACAGGAAACTCCTCGGTTCAAGTTTGTCCTTGCACCTGCAAGGCCGTGACTCATCCTGTGGGAGAAAGCTTTGCACGCAGTGATAAAACATTTCTCTAATCAGAAGTAAGCAGAAAAGCACAACATATGATAACTTATTTACATTTTTCCTTCAGTGCCTATGAAACAAAGAGCAGTTTAGCGTACCCAACCTTTTTGGAGCCCTTGGAGGGGGTGCTGGGGAGCGCTCCCGCTGGGGACTCCATCGTTCTACTGGGGGACTTCAATGCTCACATGGGCAATGACAGTAAGACCTGGAAGGGCATGATTGGGAGGAACGGCCCCCCCGATCAGAACCCGAGCAGTGTTCTGTTATTGGACTTCTGTGCTCATCACGGACTGTCCATAACGAACACCATTGTCAAGCCTAAGGGTGTCCACACGTGCACTTGGCACCAGGACACCCTCGGTCGCAGTTCGATGATCGACTTTGTGGTCGTGTCATCGGACTTGCGGCCGCATGTCTTGGACAATCTGGTAAAGAGAGGGGCGGAGCTGTCAACTGATCACCACCTGGTGGTGAGTTGGCTCCGATGGTGGAGAAAGACTTCAGGACGGCTTCGAGGAAATTCTGGTCCACCATCCGGCCTCTCAGGAGGGGAAAGCAGTGCACCATCAACACTGTGTATAGTGGGGATGGGGCGCTGCTGACCTCGACTGGGGACGTTGTGAGCCGGTGGAGAGAATACTTCGAAGACCTCCTCAATTCCACCGACACGCCTTCCCATGAAGGAGCAGAGTCTGGGTTCTCTGAGGCGGGCTCTCCTATCTCTGGTGTTGAGGTCACCGAGGTGGTTAAAAAGCTCCTCGGTGGCAAGGTGGATGAGATTCGCCTGGAGTTCCTCAAGACTCTGGATGTTGTAGGGCTGTCCTGGTTGACACGCCTCTGCAACATCGCGTGGACATTGCGAACAGTGCCTCTGGATTGGCCGACTGGGGTGGTGGTCCCCCTTTTTAAGAACGGGGACCAGAGGGTGTGTTCCAACTACAGGGGGATCACACTCCTCAGCCTCCCTGGTAAGGTCTATACAGGGGTGCTGGAGAGGAGGATCCGTCGGGAAGTTGAATCTCAGATTCAGGAGGATCAGTTTGGCTTTCATCCTGGCCGTGGAACAGTGGACCAGCTCTACACCCTTGGCATGGTCCTCGACGGTGCGTGGGAGTTCGCCCAACCAGTCTACATGTGTTTTGTGGACTTGGAGAAGGCGTTGGACCGTGTCCCTCGGAGGGGTCCTGTGGGGGGTGCTTCGGGAGTATGGGGTACCAAACCTTCTGATACGGGCTGTTCGGTCCCTGTACGACCGGAGTCAGAGTTTGGTCCGCATATCTGGCAGTAAGACGGACTCGTTTCCGGTGAGGGTTGGACTCCCCCAAGACTGCCCTTTGTCAGTGATTCTGTTTATAACTTTTATGGACAGAATTTCTAGGCGTAGCCGAGGACTAGAGGGGGTCCGGTTTGGTGGCCTCGGTATTGCATCTCTGCTTTTTGCAGATGATGTGGTTCTGTTGGCTTCATCAAGCCGTGACCTCCAACTCTCACTGGAGCAGTTCACAGCTGAGTGTGAAGCGGCTGGGATGAGAATCGGCACCTCCAAATCTGACACCATGGTCCTCAGTCGGAAAAGGGTGGCGTACCCGCTCCAGGTCGGGGATGAGATCCTGCCACAAGTGGAGGAGTTCAAGTATCTTGGGGTCTTGTTTACGAGTGACGGAAGAATGGAACGGGAGATTGACAGGCGTATCGGTGCAGCGTCTGCAGTGATGCGGACTTTGTATCGATCCGTTGTGGTAAAGAAGGAGCTAAACCGAAAGGCGACGCTCTCCATTTACCGGTTGAGCTAGCTGTGGAGGAAACTCATTTCGGTCACGAGCTGTGGGTCGTGACCGAAAGAACAAGTTCCCGGATACAAGCGGCCGAAATGAGTTTCCTCCGCAGGGTGTCCGGGCTCTCCCTTAGAGAGAGGGTGAAAAGCTCGATCATCCGGGAGGATCTCAGAATAGAGCTGCTGTTCCTCCACATCGAGAGGAGCCAGATGAGGTGGCTGGGGCATCTGATTCGGATGCCTCCCTGGTGAGGTGTTCCGGGCATGTCCCACCGGGAGGAGACCTCGGGGACGACACAGGACACGCTGGAGAGACTACATCCCCCGGCTGGCCTGGGAACTCCTCGGGATCCTCCCGGAAGAGATGGATGAAGTGGCTGGGGAGAGGGAAGTCTGGGCATCCCTGCTAAAGCTACTGCCCCCGCGACCCGACCTATGATCAGCGGTAGAAAATGGATGGATGGATGGATACTCAGAACTGTGAGTCAGATGTGCTAACTGCTAGGGATGTTAGGTATTATGTCATAACACAGAATGAACTAACTTCAAATTCAGAAATGGCCAATTAAAAACACTGTCCTTAATATTTTCTTGGATGCATTTGGGATAAGCCTTTGAAGTTGATAATTGTGAAATGAAGTGAAACAGACAGTGATTTTAGTCAATGCTTTTCCAGAATGAGAGGGCTTAAGAGGAGGATGCTATTCATGTGGCACAGCTTTAAGCAGGCATCAGGTGCAGGTGGAGGGTTGGAGGTCAAAAACATCCATTTATCCATCCATTCTCTGAGCTGCTTATCCTCACAAGGGTCGCGGGAGTGCTGGAGCCTATCCCAGCTAACTGCAGACGAGGGTCGGGGTACACCCTGAACTGGTTGCCACCCAATCGCAGGGAGGTAAAAAAAAAAAAAGAGCAAATAAATTAGGCAAATTTTAAGCTTAAATGTGTACATCAACATGTACTTAAGCGGTGTAATTAAATGTTTTTCTACATGAAGAAAATTTATTTTTGCCTTTTTGTACTCTTCAGAGTTTTCAAGATTGCTTAATTTATTTTAAAATAAGAAAAATTATCTGCGGGGACCCAGGGGATCCCCCCTACAATGTTATTATTATTATTATTATTATTATTATTTGTCATCTTTTTCATGCCTTTGGTGTTTGCATATCTGCAATATTTTGGACAATTCCATGCTCCCACCTTTGTGGGAACAGTTCTTCCATTTCTAACGTGGCTGTGCACCAGTGCACAAAGCATGGTCAGTAAAGACATGGATGAGAGAGTTTGGTGTTGATGAACTTGACTGGATTGCACAGAGTCCTGACCTCAACCCGATAAAACAGCTTTGGGATGAATTCCAACAGAGACTGAGAGCCAGGCTAACATCAGTGTGTGACCTCATAAATGCGCTTCTGGAAGAATGGTCAAAACTTCCCATAAACACAGTCAGAGCAGCCTTCCCAGAAGAGTTCAAGCTGTTTTAGCTGCAGAGGGTGGACCGACTTCATCCATCCATCCATCCATTTTCTACACCACTTATCCTCACTAGGGTCGCGGGTATGCTGGAGCCTATCCCAGCTAACTGCAGACGAGGGCCGGGATACACCCTGAAATGGTTGCCAGACAATCGCAAAGCAAATATAAACAATCATTCACACTCATATTCACACCTATGGGCAATTTAGAGTCTGCAATTAACCTATCATGCATGTTTTTGGGATGTGGGCGGAAACCGGAGTACCCGGAGAAAACCCACGCAGGGACTGGGGAGAACATGCAAACTCAACACAGGTAAAGCCGGATTTGAACCCGGAGCAAATGTGCTAACCAGTCGCCCACCTTGCCACGGACTGACGTCATTTTGGTGGTGATAAATTAGTGGTGATAAAAACGTTATGAAACAACAATGACACTGACTGACAAAAAGCATATTTAGAATTGTTATTCGGATCAATGAATACAGTATTTGACTCATACAAGATGGCAAACAGTGTGGCTTTTATCTTATTTTGAAATGCCAGTTTTACAAAACATCAGTTTAGCTCCAAATATTCGAAGTAATGCAGTATATTGATTTAACTACAATGCTATTCTCTGTCTGCCCTGAATGTCGTAATATTGCTCATTTCTAACAGAATAAAGAAAAGGCCAGTATACAGCGTCTGACAGAGAGCTTTGTCAATAAGCTGCAAGTCGATTTTCCATCTACGGTCAGCACCATCTACAGGTTAGTATGGTATTTATGTTGGTAGTTGGTCTCATACTTGACGTTGCTTTTAAATGGTCTCTCTCTAGATTATTGTAATTATCACAAAATATTGTGTTCACTCTCAAAACTGATGAAACTCTTGCTGTCTCTTGAAGAACAAGTGAAAAGCTGCAAACAACTTGTAAGAGTACATCTGCGAACCCTTGCGACAGATGTTTGCTCTGTATGTGTTCTCTGGATACTACAGTTGGTAAGTGTTGAAGGTCTCCATATTTGGGCTATTTAGACCTCCACAGAGTGACTTTACACCATGGACTTTCGATTAAAGTGTCAATATGGCACCTTTAAAGATTTTAAATCACGTCACAATGGCCTTCGCCTTTGGTGTTGTCATTGACTGTTTCGTACTCCTTGAACGCTGTAATATTTGAATATTACTCCACGGCGAACTAATATGCCAGAGCATTGACCTGAGGTTCCGCCTGTGTGCTCCGGACCTGCTTTGGATAAGTCACAGGCGTTGACGAGACCAGAAAAGAACACTTCCCCCGTTTCTGCTGTTAAGACGTAACGGTACTTTTACTCAGTTACGATGATCTAAATGTCGCTCGTGACTTTTATTGAGCAATTACTGCTTATTCATCAATTATTTTGTGCGCGACACTACGACTTTGACTTTCGCATTGGGCACTGTTTGCTCCTATCCAATTGAAGCACTAGTGATGTTTAAGTCTAGTTCACCAATCAAACCACACAAGTAAGTCACATGACCTCACACCATGTCTTCTATTGGGCTTCCTGGGCATCGGTATTAACACTTGATAAGTGTTAATACCGATAAGCCAGCCCGACTGATCGTCGTGCCTACGTGGCCACCATGTTGGGAAGGTCGTTGTTACTATGACGACAACGGAGCGCAACTCTTGTTTACATTTAGATGAACAAAAACAACAGCTTTCATGTTTGTAGTAATTGTCTGGCACTGTCTGCCCAAACCTGGATATTTCAGCCCACTTATAACTTGAGAAAACACCTTGCAGTAAATTGCAGATGTTTTATTTTTGGTTGTGCATACACACGCACACACACACACACAGCAATATCAGAATTTAATTGAATTTAATCATTAAATTTTTTTATTGATGTTCATGCTGAAGATACTATTTAATCAGTACTTGAGTACCGTAATTTCTGGTGTATAATGGGTCTTATGTATTTTCGCGTTGAGGTGGTGCGGGTCGTGGCGCTGGATGCGGGCCCACCGGAACTGCGAAGCACACATAACATCGGCGACAAGAGCTGATCCGCTAGTATCTTCTTCTTTTCCTTTCGGCTTGTCCCGTTAGGGGTCGCCACAGCGCGTCATCCTTTTCCATCTCCTGCATCCTCCTCTCGAACACCAACTGCCATCATGTCTTCCCTCACGACATCCATCAACTTTCTCTATGGTCTTCCTCTAGCTCTCTTGCCTGGCAGCTCCATCCTCCTCATCCTTCTACCAATATACTCACTATTTCTCCTCTGGACGTGTCCAAACCGTTGAAGTCTGCTCTCTCTAACTTTGTCTCCAAAACATCGAACCTTGGCTGTCCCTCTGATGAGCTCATTTCTAATTTTATCCAACCTGGTCACTCCAAGAGCGAACCTCAACATCTTCATTTCCGCCACCTCCAGCTCTGCTTCCTGTTGTCTCTTCAGTGCCACTGTCTCTAATCCGTACATCAAGGCTGGCCTCACCACTGTTTTATAAACTTTGCCCTTCATCCAAGCAGAGACTCTTATGTCACATAACACACCTGACACCTTCCTCCACCCGTTCCAACCTGCTTGGACCCGTTTCTTCACTTCCTGACCACACTCACCATTGCTCTGGACGGTTGACCCCAAGTATTTAAAGTCCTCCACCCTTGCTATCTCTTCTCCCTGTAGCCTCATTCTTCCCCCACCACCCCTCTCATTCATGCACATATATTCTGTTTTACTTTGGCTAATCTTCATTCCTCTTCTTTCCAGTGCATGCCGCCATCTTTCTAACTGTTCCTCCAGCTTCTCCCTGCTTTCACTGCAGATCACAATGTCATCTGCAAACATCATGGTCCACGGGGATTCCAGTTCCTCTCTGGGTACTCTGTCATAGGCTTTCTCTAGATCTACAAAGACACAATGTAGCTCCTTCTGACCTTCTCTGTACTTTTCCATCCACATCCTCAAGGCAAATAATGCATCTGTGGTACTCTTTCTAGGCATGAAACCATACTGTTGCTCGCAAATACTCACTTCTGTCCTGAGTCTAGCCTCCACTACTCTTTCCCATAACTTCATTGTGTGGCTCATCAACTTTATTCCTCTATAGTTGCCACAGCTCTGCACATCACCTTTGTTCTTAAAAATGGGCACCAGTACACTTTTCCTCCATTCCTCAGGCATCTTCTCACGCACTAGAATTCTGTTGAACAAACTGGTCAAAAACTCCACAGCCACCTCTCCGAGATGGTTCCATATGTCCAAAGGAATGTCATCACGACCAACTGCCTTTCCATTTTTCATTGTCTTTAATGCCTTTCTAACTTCCCCCTTAGTAATCATTGCCACTTCCTGGTCCACCACACTTGCCTCTTCTACTCTCCCTTCTCTATCATTTTCCTCATTCATCAACTCCTCGAAGTATTCTTTCCATCTATCTGGCACACTACTGGCACCAGTCAACATATTTCAATCTCTATCCTTAATCACCCTAACCTGCTGCACATCCTTCCCATCTCTATTCCTCTGTCTGGCCAGCCTGTATAGATCCTTTTCTCCTTCTTGAGTGTCCAACCTGCCATACATGTCATCATATGCCTCTTGTTTTGCCTTTGCCACCGCTACCTTTTCCCTGTGTCACATCTCAATGTATTCCTTTCGCCTCCCCTCGGTCCTCTCAGTGTCCCACTTCTTCTTAGCTAACCTTTTTCCTTGTATGATTTCCTGTACTGTGTGGTTCCACCACCAAGTCTCCTTCTCTCCTTTCCTGCCAGAAGATACACCAAGTATTCTCCTGCCTGCCTCTCTGATCATCTTGGCTGCAGTGGTCCAGTCTTCTGGAAGCTCCTCCCGTCCACCGAGAGCCTGTATCACCTCTTCCCGAAAAGCTGCACAACACTCGTCCTGTCTCAGCTTCCACCACATAGTTCTCTGCTCTGCCTTTTTCTTCATCCCCACCACCAGAGTCATCTTACACACCACCATCATATGCTGTCTAGCAACACTCTCCCCTACCACTACCTTACAGTTGGTAACCTCCTTCAGATTACATCGTCTGCACAAGATGTAATCCACCTGTGTGCTTCTACCTCCGCTCTTGTAGGGCACCCTATGTTCGTGCCTCTTCTGGAAAAAAGTGTTCACTACAGCCATTTGCATCCTTGTTGCAAAGTCTACCACCATCTGTCCCTCCAAGTTCCTTTCCTGGATGCCGTACTTACCCATCACTTCTTCATCACCCCTATTACCTTCACCAACATGTCCATTACAATCTGCACCAATTACGACTCTCTCTCTGTCTGGGATGCTCAGATACTCTTTTCACCTCCAAGACATTCTTAGCCAACTCTTCCTTTAAAATAAACCTAACTCCATTTCTCTTCCCATCTACACCATGGTAAAATAATTTAAACCATGCCCCTAAACTACCTGCCTTTCCACCTGTTCTCCTGGACACACAAGATATCAACCTTTCTCCTAATTGTCATGGCAACCACATTCAATTCTAGACTCTGTGCTTTCTTCTTCTCTTTCTGCCAAAGAACCCGCTTTCCACCTCTCCTTCGTCTTCGACCCACAGAAGCTGAATTTCCACCGGTTCCCTACAGGTTAACGGTGCCGGGGGAGGATGTTGTTAACCCGGGCCATTTTTAGATAATTGTTTGGAAAAGTTTTAAGCCCGATGTTCTTCCTGACGCAACCCTCTGCATTTATCCGGGCTTGGGACCGGCCTACATTTTGCACTGGCTTGTGTAGTATTTTAGAAGCAGCAAAGCTTCCATAAACATTTGCATGTTCGTTAACAGCAGGCACCCTTGCTTGTGTTTTTTCTTCTGAAATAATGGGTGAACAGTACGCATGTACATCATGCAGGTTGGTTGGGGAGCCTGCCCGTTATGAAATTTTAATCGAGCAAAGTCTGCACTCTGCCCTTGACTAACTACTTTAAAATGTCCAAATTTATTTAGTTTTTTTGACGCTCATTTCTTCTCCTTAGCTGTGTACAGTTTACTATATAGTAATGGGCTCTTGTCTCTCCCTCCCGACAGTTTGTGAGCTCACTGTGATGTGTATCTGTAACCCCCCTTGCCCCTTCTGCTTAGTGTAGACAGATCGACGCCACCACATATCTTGACCAATCAAATGCGGCTTTAACAGGAAAAAGACATGAGAAACAAAAATCATGACTCGGCTCCTGTTGTTCACATCAACTGTCATTTGCAACCGACACATTACCACTTAAGATTGTTACAAGGGTACCTCAGAACTGATGATGAGGAACGAGGACAGAGGAGTGGCGTGAAACTCCCATCTTAGTCGCTAAAATGTTATGTCTAATAATACGCAGACAACAACCGTGTGCTAAGAAGAACTGAATTCATTTTAGAAGTTGTTTTTTGCAGCACCAACATTGCGACACTTGTCGCTTTAAGACACTGACATCATAGAGAGTTGTAAGACAGGACATCGGCTTTCCCCAGCCACTTCATCCATCTCTTCCCGGGGGATCCCGAGGCGTTTCCAGGCCAGCCGAAGGATGTAGTCTCTCCAGAGTGTCCTGGGTCATTCCCGGGGTCTCCTCCCGGTGGGACGTGCCCGGAACACCTCACCAGGGAGGCGTCCGGGAGGCATCCGAATCAAACGCCCTAGCCACCTCATCTGGCTCCTTTCGATGTGAAGGAGTAACGGCTCTACTCTGAGATCCTCCCGGATGACCGAGCTTCTCACCCTATCTCTAAGGGAGAGCCCGGACACCCTGTGGAGGAAACTCATTTCGGATCTCGTTCTTTCGGTCACGACCCACAGCTCGTGACCATAGGTGAGGGTAGGAACGTAGATCGACCGGTAAATCGAGAGCTTCGCCTTTCGGCTTAGCTCCTTCTTCTTTACCACAACGGATCAATACAAAGTCTGCATCACTGCAGACGCTGCGCCGATCCGCCTGTCAATCTCCTGTTCCATTCTTCCCTCACTCGTGAACAAGACCCCAAGATACTTGAACTCCTCCACTTGGGGCAGGATCTCATCCCCGACCTGGAGCGGGCACGCCACCCTTTTCCGACTGAGGACCATGGTCTCAGATTTGGAAGTGCTGATTCTCATCCCAGCCGCTTCACAATCGGCTGTGAACTGCTCCAATGGGAGTTGGAGGTCACGGCTTGATGAAACCAACAGAACCACATCATCTGCAAAAACCAGAGATGCAATACTGAGGCCACCAAAATTCTGTCCATAAAAGTTATGAACAGAATCTGTGACAAAGGGCAGCATCTGCGGAGTCCAACCCTCACCGGAAACGAGTCCGACTTACTGCCGGATATGCGGACCAAACTCTGACTCCGGTCGTACAGGGACCGAACAGCCCGTATCAGGGGGTTCAGTACCCCATACTCACAAAGCACCCCCCACAGGACCACCCGAGGGACACGGCCGAATGCCTTCTCCCAAGTCCACAAAACACATGTAGACTGGTTGGGCGAACTCCCATGCACCCTCGAGGACCCTGCCAAGGGTGTAGAGCTGGACCACTGTTCCACGGCCAGGACGAAAGCCACACTGCTCCTCCTGAATCTGGGATTCAACTTCCCGACGGACCCTCCTCTCCAGCACCCATGAATAGATCTTACCAGGGAGGCTGAGGCGTGTAATCACCCTGTAGTTGGAAAACACTCTCCGGGACCACCATCCCGGTCTGCCAATCCAGAGGCACTGTCCCCAATGTCCACACGATGTTGCAGAGGCGTGTCAACCAGGATAGCCCTACAACATCCAGAGTCTTGAGGAACTCCGGGCGAATCCCATCCACCCCCGTGGCCCTGCCACCGAGGAGCTTTTTAACCACCTCGGTGACCTCAACCCCAGAGATAGGAGAGCCCACCTCAGAGAACCCAGACTCTGCTCCCTCATGGGAAGGCGTGTCAGTGGAATTGAGGAAGTCTTCGAAGTATTCTCCCCACCGGCTCACAACGTCCCGAGTCGAGGTCAGCAGTGCCCCATCCCCACTATACACAGTGTTGATGGTGCACTGCTTTCCACTCCTGAGACGTCGGATGGTGGACCACAATTTCCTCGAAGCCGTCCGGAAGTCTTTCTCCATGGCCTCACCGAACTCCTCCCATGCCTGAGATTTTGCTTCAGCGAGCACCAAAGCTGCATTCCGCTTGGCCCGCCGGTACCCATCAGCTGCCTCAGGAGTCCCACAGGCCAAAAAGGCCCGCTAGGACTCCTTCTTCAGCTTGACGGCATCCCTCACCAATGGTGTCCACCAACAGGTTCGGGGATCGCCGCCACGACAGGCACCGACCACCTGACGGCCACAGCTCCGGTCGGCCGCCTCAGCAATGGAGGCGCGGAACATGGTCCACTCGGACTCGATGTCCCCCGCCTCCCCCGGAACATGAGCAAAGTTCTGTCGGAGGTGGGAGTTGAAACTCCTTCTGACAGGGGATTCCGCCAGACGTTCCCAGCAGACCCTCAATATGTTTGGGCCTGCCACGTCGGACCGGCATCTTCCCCCCCCCCATCGGAGCCAACTCACCACCAGGTGGTGATCAGTTGACAGCTCCGCCCCTCTCTTTACCCGAGTGTCCAAGACATGCGGCCGCAAGTCCGATGACACGACCACAAAGTCGATCGTTGAACTGCGACCTTGGGTGTCCTGGTGCCAAGTGCACGTGTGGACACCCTTATGCTTGAACATGGTGTTTGTTATGGACAATCCGTGATGAGCACAGAAGTCCAATAACAGAACACCGCTCGGGTTCTGATCGGGGGCCGTTCCTCCCAATCACGCCCTTCCAGGTCTCACTGTCATTGCTCACGTGAGCATTGAAGTCCCCCAGGAGAACGATGGAGTCCCCAGCGGGAGCGCTCTCCAGCACCCACTCCAAGGACTCCAAAAAGGGTGGGTACTCTGAACTGGTGTTTGGTGCATAGGCACAAACAACAGTCAGTACCCGTCCCCCCACCCGAAGATGGAGGGAGGCTACCCCCTCGTCCACCGGGTTGAACCCCAACGTACAGGCGCCGAGCCGGGGAGCAATAAGTATACCCACACCTGCTCGGCGCCTCTCACCGTGGGCAACTCCAGAGTGGAAGAGAGTCCAACCCCTCTCGAGAGGACTGGTACCAGAGCCCGAGCTGTGCGTGGAGGCGAGTCCGACTATATGTCGTCGGAACTTCTCGACCTCACACACCAGCTCGGGCTCCGTCCTGCCAGAGAGGTGACATTCCACATCCCTAGAGTCAGCTTCTGTAGCCGTGGATCGGATCGCCAAGGTCCCCGCCTTCGGCCACCGCCCAGCTCGCATTGCACCCGACCCCTATGGCCCCTCCCACAGGTGGTGAGCCCATGGGAAGGGGGACCCACATTACCCTTTCGGGCTGTGCCAGGCCCCATGGGTGCAGGCCCGGCCACCAGGCGCTCGCCTTCGAGCCCCACCTCCAGGCCTGGCTCCAGGGGGGCCCCTGGTGACCCGCGTCCGGGCAAGGGAAACCTGTGTCCATAATTTGTCTTCTTCATAAGGAGTATTTGAGCCGTGCTTGGTCTGGTCCCTCACCTAGGACCTGTTTGCTATTGGTGACCCTGCCAGGGGCATAAAGCCCCAGACAACTTAGCTCCTAGGATCATTGGGACACACAAACCCCTCCACCACGATAAGGTGACGGCTCAAGGTACTCAGTTCTGAGTTCCGGGGTTCAAATCCCGGCCCCACCTGTGTGGAGTTTGCATTGTCTTCCCGTGCTTGCGTGGGTTTTCTCTGGGTACTCCGGTTTCCTCCCACATCCCCAAAACACGCATGGTAGGTTGATTGAAGACTCTAAATTGCCCGTAGGTGTGAATGGTTGTTTGTTTATATGTCCCCTGCGATTGGCTGGCGACCAGTTCAGGGTGTACCCCGCCTCTCACCCGAAGATAGCTGGGATAGGGTCCAGCACGCCTGCGACCCTAGTGAGGATAAGCAGTAAAGAAAATGGATGGATGGATTTCCTCTTGCTTGTCACATCCACAACATACGGCTGTATGCACTGATGTCACTGTCATGAAGTAGTACAAGTGTTACTTTGTTTTTGTGTTGTAGCAAACAACTTCTCTGTTAGTAGAATTTTGGCGCTGAAGATTGAGTTTCATTTTGCACCACTGCCAGTTCTGATGGACCGATGATATGAATCATTTAAGATTAGCGGTGATCAGACCAGCTGAAGCTAGCTAGGCTAACCGCTGTTCTTATCCACCACCTGCTTATTTTCGTAGACAGACCCAAGCAAATGTATGAATGAAGAGCATTCAGAGCAGAGCGCTATACATCGCATTATAGAGCAGCAAAAGCAGACGGGTGAATCGAAAGTCTTCTGTGAATTGGCCCATTGAAAGACGATATGTCATGTGAGACATGATTAGTGATTAGTCAACTTCAAGCGTTAAACGTTGATGGGGAGTAGTAAAGTCGACTAATTGACGAGTTGACCAATCAGTTCAACTCGTAAAATGCAGACAAAAAGTCCCAATCCTTTTGATTACCAAGCCAATTTTCTTTTGTTACCAATAACCAGAAAATACTACTTAAAATAAATTGCTGCTTGATGCTGGACTCCGTGCCTATCATAGACACTGAAATCACGCATCAGTAAACTATTAGATTTTTTTTTTTTTTTTTTAATGAGTTCCTCTACCTTTGCAACAATAAAATTATTCATCTATCCAAAGGGTTTTTGCTGCAACAATTTAACATTTAAAATTCTTTGAGCCTAATATAGCTAATGTCATGACTGTAACCTCAACGATTTTCTCTCTAGCGAATGCTTCGGCCTTCCAGGCCACTCGGATCTCTGAACGCCTCTCCCAGTGCAAATCTCTTGGTGCTAACAGTGATTTGTTTCCCGGACAAAACACAGGTACTGTACACTTTCAATGACTTTTCAGTAATTCATTCATTTTCCATACCGCTTATAGTAAGTTAGGCACAGGACAAAAAATGATTCCTCGATTATCAAAATAGTTGTTGATTAATTTGATGATCAATTAGTTGTCGATTAATCAATTCACGATGACGTCTCTAATTCAAACTCACGTTCACACCTAAGGGCAATCTTCAAGGATGTTTTGGATTGTGGGAAACCAGAGTCCCCAGAGATAACTCAGGCAAGGATGGGGAAAACATGCAAACCCAACACATATGGTCCAACTCTTTTAATTTTTTTAGATTAGAAAGAAAAAAAAGATTAAACATTAATAGAGATGAGATTCATGTTGCACATGTTGTAAATATGCAAAAAACAATTGTAATGATATCAATGAAAGTAATCAATATGATATTCATTTTTTCTTTGGGTGGAGGCCACATTCATCCACGAGAGTTTGTGCATAAGCACAGTTGGTGTATGAGGCTCAGGGTTGTTCAGTGACATTTTTCGTCGTCAGTTGCTTGTCTTACTGCATCAACCACTTTGTAACATTACCCCCACCTATGGGAGTGAAATCGAATATTGTTGACTCCTCAGCTTCAAGATTAAGTCACTAGGCAAGGCACAGGGTGATGCTTGCCCTGAAACTGGTAGTTTACACTTCATGTGACTCTTGATCTCTACAGAATTACTTGAATCCATTCTACCTTTATAGATAAATGTCTTTCCAACAGCAGGACATACAGATTTTAATTTCTGCTATATTTGAATGAATATCCCAGCAATTTGTGATTTGATGGTTTCTTGTTTTGGAGTACCTCCGTTTTTAAATTATACATTTGAGTTTGATGGAATGAGCAAAAATAAATTTTAATGTATTTACATTGAAATTCAATTGCTGCCAGAATTGAGAAGTCCTGGTACCAATTGCTGTTCCAAGGGCAGAGGAAAGCATTTTGAAAGAACTGTGGAAGACAGAGGCTGTTGTTCTAGTATCAGGTACGCTTTCCAAAATGTTTTTCTCTATTAAAGGTGAGGTTTATTTTGCTCACATTCATGTAAAAATTGTACTTCATGAAAAATAATGTTTCCACTATCTGATAAATCATATGTAATAGGGTTCCAGACACAACTGATATGAGTGGCCTGCTGTGTTACAGTTGTCAGTTGACCATGAAAGACATGGTGAGTGGTTACATTGAAAATGTTATATTATTGCAAAAAATACAAATGCAGTGGGTACGGAAAGTATTCAGACCCCCTTAAATTTTACACTCTTTGTTATATTGCAGCCATTTTCTAAAATCATTTAAGTTAATTTTTTCTTCCATGAATTTACACACATCACCCCATATTGACAGAGAAAACAGAATTGTTGAAATCTTAACAGATTTATTAAAAAAAGAAAAACTGAAATATCACACAGCGAGAAGTCTTCAAACCCTTTGCTGTGACACTCATATTTAACTGGTGCTGTCCATTTCTTCTGATCATACTTGAGATGGTTCTACACCTTCATTGGAGTCCAGCTGTTTGATTATACTGATTGGACTTGATTAGGAAAGCCACACATCTGTCTATGAAAGACCTTACAGCTCATAGCGCATGTCAGCAAATGAGAATCATGAGGTCAAAGGAACTGCCTGAAGAGCGCACAGACAGAATTGTGGCAAGGCACAGATCTGGCCAAGGTTACAAAAGAAATTCTGCTGCACTTAAGGTTCCTAAGAGCACAGCGGCCTCCATAATACTTAAATGGAAGACATTTGGGATGAAAGAAGAACCCAAAGATCACTGTGGCTGATCTCTAGAGATGCAGTCGGGAGGTGGCAGAAAGTTCTAGAAAGTCAACCCGTAATATGCGACTCAGGGCGCAGTCTTCCATCTCACCGAGGGGTCTTGTGGTCTTCAAAGCTTGGAAGAATGGTCTGTGTCGCGACAGCGACAACTGGTGGACATCTTCAGTGTTACCGGTGTGCACATCCCTTTTCGTCAAGCTGTCAGAGCGGCACTGGGAGGATTCTCTATTGTGTTCTGGCCGCTTCAGGGGCCGGCGCACCTGTGCATAAATCTCGCGTCTAGTATAGTCAATTAATGGCATGAAACGACTTAGAAGATCTTGTCCAATGAGCAAAGGTACTGACTTGACAGGTGACACGAACACAGGATGAATGATGGAATGTGGCCCTATTGTCCAATGTAACCATAGTAAGTTTAAGTTTAAAAGGGGTTTCACCATAGCAAGGGGGCGAATTGTCATTTCACAGTGTTGACAGTTGAGTGTACGGCTGTCCAGCTGTACTTTGTCACGCAGTAGGTCAAACACGCCCTCGGACATGACAGTGATGTCTTCTGCAGTATCCACGAGTCTGTCATTGGAAGGTACGTTCAAGTGTGGTTGTCAAGTAAAATTTCCCTGACATGTCATTAACAGTGAGTTTAACAAGAAGGTGCCGAAATGGAGGCTTGTCTTTTTTGTTTGACAGGTCGCTGGAGTCTTTCCGTGAGTCACGAAGCATGGTCGGAGACTGTCGAGGTCTGATTGTCGAACTGGGTTTTGGTCTGCGAATTTTGATTTTAGCAACGGGTGTTACCTGATCATTGCAGCGGTCTGTCATGTGCTTGCCCACGGTCTGTTGGACGGGACGCTTCTCATTGCTAACTGGAGAATCAGCCGAATGCACAGAGACGTGGGAGTCAGAACAGACCATCACAGCGGGATGGCCAGGCTCGGGGATGTGGCCTGAAAGCAGGGGCTCAGGCTGTCGTAGGTCTCTAGCTTCATATTATTCGTAGCTGTACTCGGCACTCAACTGGATGGTTTGTAATGTAAGCTCATTCAAGCGGTGCGTCTAATTTGGAATAGATGCACAATAAAAGTGATGTAATTAATCGTTTGAACAATTAAATAGCATTCGCAAACTATGGTGTTGATGTTCATCACGTAACGTTTAAAAGTATTTGAGAACGTGGATAGAAGCAGTAATCGAATAGAACAAAATGGTCACATTTTGTGTCCAAATTCGATCGAATTAAAATTGCTGTTGGGAAGGCATCTAGGTGGAGTGAGAAGAGTCAGCTTGTCAACTAAATTTGAAACTAATTTGACTAGTTAATTGATTTAGCTTTGATAAATAAATCTAGTTATGATTTAGTTCAACACATTGACTTGACTGTGTGATGCTGTCACTGCAAGTCAGTTCAATTTGTGAACAAAAGTTAGGACTAGCTAATTCACAAGTTTTATTTAACTTTGGGTAGAAGTTAAATGTACTTATAATTATGCTTGTTAATTAATTAATGAGCAATTCCAATGATGTTGGCTTTGGCAGAGGAGAGAGGCAAAGCAGAAAGTTCAAAACAAATTTAAAAAAAAATAGTTTTTGTAAATAAAACCCAACGTGATTAAAAATAGACAAGCAATTAATTAATAAACTCCACTTTGTAAAAGAGGTCCGTTAACTGTGGTTACTGTAATGTGTGTCACCAGGTGTCAAGTTTGCTGACAGCGCGCCGTTCAGTAGTAGAGCTTCTAAGCCCTCTGCAGTAAATCTGAAAATTGGTTAAAAATAAAACAAAAAGCTTCAATTGTACAATGGTAGCGGTGGTGTTTAAGCAAACTAAAACATTTGAATTAATAACCATCGCGATTGGACGTGGGTTGATTTAATGGATTTAGCAGGGTTTCGCCCCCCCCCCCCAAAAAAAACGGAAGCTCTCCATAAACCGAGCAAAAACAAAAGCTTTTAAATTAAAACACTCGATCGTGGTAGACGCGATAGGTTAGCAGTTATCTAGCTGCCTAATGGTTGCTAGGTTACGCAACAGCGGCGGGACAGTGCAGTGGCTCGCAGCGCGCAGCGTGAGGTTAAAACTAGACGAAAAGCACTCACAAACCATCAGAAAAGCACTCTGTGGTGTTACAGACACGAACAAATTTATTGTCCCAAAGTGTGTTGGGACTATTAACCACATAGTCTTCGTGAAGGGAAGTGTGTTTGACTATTAACCACATAGTCTTCGTGAAGGGAGTGTCCCCCAACCTTTTGGCCGAGGGAGGAGTTTTTTGAAGTCAGGAATAACATTTTGACAGGAAGCTGCTAATTAGGTTAAGGTCCACACCAGGCCTTCTCCTAGTCGCCGTCTTACAGCAGGGTATCGTGGAGGAGTGGGTTTATCAAGTGCTTGGGAGTCCCTGTGGCACCTCAGTTTGCTTTTCCGCTACATAATACAGCCAGGAGTATTTTTTTGGGAATGATGCAACAGGTTTTTCACACCTGGATTTGGGGATCCTCTGCCAGTTCTTCTTGCATATCCTCTCATCTTCAGAGATGCTCAATTAGGTGCAAGTCAGGGCTCTGGCTGGGTCATTCAAGAATAGTCATGGGGTTGTTCTGAAGCCACTCTGTTATTTTAGCTGTGTGCTTAGGGTCATTGTCTCATTGGAAGGTGAACATTGGGCCCAGTCTGAGGTCCTGAGGACTCTGGAGAAGGTTTTTGCCCTGGATATCCCTGTACTTGGCCTCATCCATCTTTCCTTTGATTGCAACCAGTCGTCCTGTCCCTGCAGCTGAAAAACACCCCCACAGCATGATGCTGCCACCACCATGCTTCACTGTTGGGACTGTATTGGACAGGTGACTAGGAGGACATACCGCTTAGAATCAAGGCCAAAAAGTTTTATCTTGGTCTCAAAAGTTTTATCTTGGTCTCATCATACGAGAGATCATCATACTTATTTCTCACCATCTTGGAGTTCTTCAAGTGTGTTTTAACAATGCTGCCACCACCATGCTTCACTGTTGGGACTGTATTGGACAGGTGATGAGCAGTGCCTGGTTTTCTCCACACATACCGCTTAGAATCAAGGCCAAAAAGTTTTATCTTGGTCTCATCATACGAGAGATCATCATACTTATTTCTCACCATCTTGGAGTTCTTCAAGTGTGTTTTAACAAACTCCATGCGAGCTTCCATGTGTCTTGCACTGAGGAGAGACTTCCGTCGGGCCACTCTGCCATAAAGACCCTACTGGTGGAGGGCTGCAGTGATGGTTCACTTTCAAGAACTTTTTCCCATCTTCCGACTGCATCTCTGGAGCTCAGCCACAGTAATCTTTTGGTTCTTCTTCATCTCTCTCACCAATGCTCCTCTCCCCTGATTGCTCAGTTTGGCCGGACGTCCTACTCTACGGAGGATTCTGGTCGTCCCAAACATCTTCCATTCAAGGCTTATGGAGGCCACTGTGCTCTTAGGAACCTTAAGTGCAGCAGAAAGTTTTTTGTAACCATGGCCAGATCTTTGGATTGCCACAATTCTGTCTCTGAGCTCTTCAGGCAGTTCCTTTGACCATGATTCTCATTTGCTCTGACATGTACTGTGAGCTGTAAGGTCTTCCATAGACAGATGTGTGGCTTTCCTTATCAAGTCCAATTAGTAAAATCAAACACAGCTGGACTCCAATAATGCTGTAGAACCATCTTAAGGATGATCAGAAGAAATGTACAGCAACCGAGTTAAATATGAGTGTCACGGCAAAGGGTCTGAATACTTCCAGCTGTGTGATATTTCAGATTTTCTTTAATAAATCTGCAAAAATTTCAACAATACAATTTTTGTTTTTTTAATACGGGGTGCTGTGTCTACATGATGATTTTAGCAAATGGCTGCGATGTAACAAAGAGTGAAATTTTTAAGGGGGGTCTGAATACTTTCCATACCCACTGTAGCAAAATGTGGAAAAAGTGAAGAGGTGTGAATACTTTATGGTGGCACTGTATGTGTGTGTGTCTCTGTCTGTTTGTCTGTCTTTCTCTCTCTCACACTCACTCACTCACTTGACCCTCGCCTTCTCCTGCTCCGGAGGCAGTGTGTCTCGTCAGCTGCACTGTTGTTTTTATGGTTAGATTTCAAGTCAACTCCAACTGATAGTGACAATGTACAGCTTGAAGCCTCTTTTTTTGTTGAATATTTACTATTTATAGAAGCCAAAGTGCTGCTTTTTGTCAATGGAGTGGAGCCTCTTGCTGCCATACAGCACTCGTTTCTCAAATTTGGGCGCTCGAGTCAAAGTAAAATCTCAGCCAAATAATGGCTTGAATCTTGAAAAACTCCGAAGTCGGGTCTCTCGTATCTCGAGTCACCTTAGTGTTTTTCTACATTTGGGATGTAACAATTCATTTTAGCAGTGATTGGATTCATATCACGATTTGTGCTTGCCGATTTGATTCAGCGATATTGGTTAATTTCGAAGGATACGATCCAAAATGATTCAGTAGCCAGAAATCGATTCAATAACTTTTTAGCCAAAAATTACTCCAGTGTGACTGGATTGAAATAAATAACTGCATCCTGTACAGTGCAGGTAAAACTTTTTCCCGATGAACTTTCCTTTTGTCTTATTGTGTACAGTACTGTATGTTTTTTGTAATGAACTATGGATGAGTTTGCTTTATAAAAGTTGATTGTATTAATTTTTAATAAAAGGAAGGGGAAAACAGCAATTTATTATTTCAGCTATGATTTTACTTGTTGGCTGTTTTTATTTTTTTATTTAAGTGGTGTTAGAATTATGAGGGCATCCTTGGAAAAATTTCTTAATTGTAAGGAGTCCCTAGCTAGACCCAAATGGCTAGAAATTAAGCACTCACGAGGAAAGTATTTCCGGGACAGTGTTAATAATACATAGAGCTAAATAAATGAACAAACCTGCTCTTTGGAGCACAAACGTGAACCTGAAGCAGTGTCCAGTAAGTTGTCTTTGTCGCTGATTCTCATTTTGTTCGACAGAGTTTTCCCTCGAGGGTACTCTGCTATCGTTGTTAGCAGCTAGCGAGCTAAGCTAACTAGCTTAAAAGGCTCCAACATGCATGCCGATTGCCGTAAATCACACACATATCCTTAATGATAATTTCTCACTAGCCGCCTCCTCTGCAATCCACCAGACAGACAGATGTTGAGAATCAGCGATACAGAAGATGGATTAAAGTGTTTTAAAAACAACACACACACACACTCACTCTCTGGCAGGGAAGGAGCCCGAGCTGGTGTGTGAGGTCGAGAAATTCCGACTCGATATAGTCGGACTCGCCTCTAAGCACAGTTTGGGCTCTGGTACCAGTCCTCTCGAGAGGGGTTGGACTCTCTTCCACTCTAGAGTTGCCCACGGTGAGAGGCGCCGAGCAGGTGTGAGTATACTTATTGCACCCCGGCTCGGCGCCTGTATGTTAGGGTTCACCCCGGTGGACGAGAGGGTAGCCTCCCTCCGCCTTTGGGTGGGGGGACGGGTCCCGACTGTTGTTTGTGCCTATGTACCAAACCGCAGTTCAGAGTACCCACCCTTTTTGGAGTCCTTGGAGGGGGTGCTGGAGAGCGCTTCCGCTGGGGACTCCATTGTTCTGCTGGGGGACTTCAATGCTCACCTGGACAATGACAGTGAGACCTGGAAGGGCGTGATTGGGAGGAACGCCCCCCCCGATCAGAACCCGAGCGGTGTTCTGTTATTTGACTTCTGTGCTCATCACGGATTTTCCGTAATAAACACCATGTTCAAGCATAAGGGTGTCCACACATGCACTTGGCACCAGGACACCCTAGGTCGCAGTTCGATGATCGACTTTGTGGTCGTGTCATCGGACTTGCGGCCGCATGTCTTGGAGATTCGGGTGAAGAGAGGGGCGGAGCTGTCAACTGATCACCACCTGGTGGTGAGTTTCCTCCAATGGTGGGGGAAGATGCCGGTCCGACCTGGCAGGCCCAAACGTATTGTGAGGGTCTGCTGGGAACATCTGGCAGAATCCCCTGTCAGAAGGAGTTTCAACTCCCACCTCCGACAGGAAGGCTCATGTTCCAGGGGAGGCATGGGACATCGAGTGGACCCTGTTCCACGCCTCCAAGGTTGTGGCGGCAATCCCCGAACCCATTGGTGTCCATCAACGGTGAGGGATGCCGTCAAGCTGAAGAAGGAGTCCTATCGGGCCTTTTTGGCCTGTGGGACTCCTGAGGCAGCTACTGATGGGTACCGACTGGCCAAGCAGAATGCAGCTTTGGTGGTCGCTGAAGCAAAAACTCGGGCAAGGGAGGAGTTCGGTGAGGCCATGGAGAAAGACTTCCGGATGGCTTCGAGGAAATTCTGGTCCACCATCCGGCGTCTCAGGAGGGGGAAGCAGTGCACCATCAACACTGTGTATAGTGGGGATGGGCCGCTGCTGACCTCGACTCGGGATGTTGTGAGCCGGTGGGGAGAATACTTCGAAGACCTCAATTCCACCGACACGCCGTCCCATGAGGAAGCAGAGTCTGGGGTCTCTGAGGCGGGCTCTCCTATCTCTGGGGTTAAGGTCACCGAAGTGGTTAAAAAGCTCCTCGGTGGATGAGATTCACCCAGAGTTCCTAAAGGCTCTGGATGTTGTGGGGCTTTCCTGGTTGACACGCCTCTGTTGAATTTTTGGCAAAAACGTTACTGAATTAAATAATAGCCACTCAATCATTTTGAATTGTATCGTTCTTGATGAACCAATATCGTCCTTGAATCGAATCGGCAACCACAAATTGTGATACGAATCGAATAATTGTTAAAACAAATTGTTACGCTCCTAATAATAAATAGTGGTAATTTGTATATGGACCTAGTCAATGGACATATTCAAACGGATCTGGCTACAGCAGGAATAATGTTTCCCTTCCCTTCTTTTGCTTCACATTTCTTTCCAGTCCTCAGTCGAATGTCTCCCTCAATACATCTTGTCAGAGGCTCAGATAAGGCAAAGGAGGTAAGCCCTTGGTTTGTATTTCATTGTTTTATCAGTATTTTGTTCTACATAAAGAAATGTATGAACAGTATAGTGACATAGATCATGGATAAATGGTTGAATGACCAGGCATTGCTAGTTTCAATCTAATTTACCGCTGTTGCCTTTTGTTCTTCAGGTCTCGCATGAAAGAGGAGATCAGTGATTTTCTGCTGGATGATTAGGATGGAAAGGTTTTGACAATACGGAAGTGGAGCTAAATATTTATCTGCAGCAGGAACAACATTTTCTGTCTGCACGAGCAATGTCTGTTTATTTTGTACTCTACTGCATGGAATTTGTCATGTTCAGTCTACCAGGCTGATTAACACTTAAATAAACATACTCTCGTCCTATAGACTTTGATAATTTACATCGTCAATCCCACCATACTTCAGTTGTACAGCCGTGTTCATGACCCTTGTTCTGCATGCTTCTTCTCCTGTCCTTGTCCTGTTCTAGCTTGTCCTGTCCTTCCCTCACAGGGTGTAGCACTACAGCCCCATGCAACACGCATTTACCGTATTTTCGCAACTATAAGGCGCACTGTGTTAAAAGGCGCAGTCTCAGTTCCAGGGTCTATTTCTGCATTTAACACATACATAAGGCGCACCGAATTATTGGGCGCAGGCATGGTAAAACATACGCTAGCTTAAAACATACGGTAGCATGCATGCACACTAAAACATACGCTAGCATGAATGCTAGCGTATGTTTTTAAAAAGGCAGCGGGAGCAAAACTGAGTTCGGTTGTACTTTTTCTAAGTATTTAACAATGTACTCACGTTATTTTTTGATCAATCCTCATCCACAAATCCATCAAAGTCCTCATTTTCTGAATCCCAAATGAACAGTTGGGCAATTTCGCCATGAAACATGCCGTGTTCCCTCTCGTACTCGTCGGAGTCAGTCTCGTTGCCGGGGGCTGTTCAGCAATGATGCCGGCTTTCGCGAAAGCTCGGACAACAGTCAAAGCAGATACCTTAGCCCAGGCATCCACTTGGGAACCATGGATTCGTTGATCATGAATTCTCTCACGGCTGCTCGATTCCCATGTTCCTCTGTGTAACCGATAGCTTTCAGTTTAAACTGTGCTCCGTAAGCATGTCTCTTCGTCGGTGCTATTTTCGGTGCTATTCCTTAGCCAAACTGATGTTGTTTTGCACAATGCACATACTATATACCTACTAGGTATATAGTACGTGCCTTTAGCGTCCTCCTTCACGCGCACCCTTCCCCCTTTAACTTCCGCATGCTGTCCTCAGTCACGTCCGCCTTCCCTCTATGTAAGCAGTCTATCGGCAGGAAATGCTCCCAGTCAGTCAAGCGGAGCACTCATCAAAGTCACACAACATTTACAGATTTTGGAACTCGGTCCATACCAAAGGCGCTCCGCATTATAAGGCGCGCCATCCATTTTGGAGAAAATTTAAGACTTTTAAGTGCGCCTTATGGTCGTGAAAATACGTTAATGTTTCATTGTGGTAGATAATGTAATAACTTACTTTTCTCATCCTGTTTACAATTCGTGCTTTGTCTTTTGTCTTCGTTTCTCTCTCCCCTCTAGAAACTTTGTTCTGATCGACTCTGATTCTCAGTAAACTTCAATTATAATACTAAGAAACCATAGCGGAAGGTTAAAATACTCCACTGTGACACAGTAAAACTGTTCCGGCATAAAAGGGAAACAGATCCTCCGTTCTGCTTGACCTAACAGCCGAACAGGACAAAAAATTAATAAACATTACACACATACATTTGCAAAGCTCCTTGTACAGCTAGCATCTGGCCTTCATTGCTGTACAGTACACATTTGCTGTGGCATCTTTCCACAAGCGTTTGCAATATAAAAATATTTTAAGTGTGCGTGTTCACTGTGATGCAGACAACAAATTTAGTGTGCATGAATGCATGTTCATGACAATAAAGGTGGTGATTCTTCTACACTGCATGGTTGGAAGGGGTGCAATGGAATGAGAGGCACTACAAGTACTGATATAATGAAAAATTCACCAACATACAGTATAAATAAAAAGCCATCACGCCCCTGTTCAAATGCCAGGTTTTTGACGTAAAGAATGAGACCAACATAAATCATTTCAAAACTTTTTTCAGGATTTTGACTTCTAACCCGTACACCTCAATCGAGGGAGATGCGGCACGGTGGACGACTGGTTAGAGCGTCTGCCTCACAGTTCTGAGGACCGGGGTTCTCCCCGTGCCTGCGTGGGTTTTCTCCGGGCACTCCGGTTTCCTCCCACATCCCAAAAACATGCATGGTAGGTTAATTGACAACTCTAAATTGCCCGTAGGTGTGAATGTGAGTGCGAATGGTTGTTTGTTTGTATGTGCCCTGCGATTGGCTGGCAACCAGTTCAGGGTTTACCCCGCCTCCTGCCCGATGATAGCTGGGATAGGCTCCAGCGCGCCTGTGACCCTAGTGAGGAGAAGCGGCTCAGAAAATGGATGGGTGATTCGTACTGTTGGCAACAATCTGATTAGAATAAATACGACAAGCATGAATGGAGCGAATGGGCACTTTTTAATAGTCCATCTTCATAAAATATTAGTTACATGCAAGAGACTTGGTCAGCAATACTCTCCTTCGCACAAAGACAGCTGAAAATTTAAGTTAAATTATTTTAAACAGTGCTCTTTTCATATGTTCGAAAGGAGACAACATTTCTTCTCTCCTTGTCCCAATGATTTCCAAGGTTAGCTTCCGGGTTAGTTCGATATACGTTTTAACGTCACAATTAAACTATTTTTGTCTCGTAAACGGGGCCACGTCTCTTTTTTTATGTGGAGAATTGTGGAAAGGTGATGAAAACCCTCTTATCTGTCTCATAATCTGAAGGTTGCTACATTTAGGAAATACAAATTCTAGATTACATAGGTTTCATTACTAAACTCAAAACACAGCAAGGAGTGGAATTTTATAGAATATTTAATTACATCTACGAGGGATCTATAGGGAAACACACAGAGGCGTCTAACTACAAAAAAAAAACACTTAAGGGAAGATAGGACATCGTGTGTTGCTGGAGTAAAAATGAGCGTGAATAGGTTGCACCATTTTGAATTAGTACAAAGTTGAAATTTGTGTGAAGCTAGTATTTTCCCCAAAATTGTAAGGCACTAATTTTGCTCATTCTGTTAACGATTGCAGTGTCCTGGGGTGGTCTGTCTCGGGAGTTACAGAGGCAAGTTTGGTTGAAGAAAAAGGATGCACAAAAATAAACAGGCAGAAAAAGGAAAAACAGTTGTCCCGTCGGGGTGCGCTCGTACCTGTCCTGCCGATTGAACTGTGGTGGCCTTCGGTTTGCCACCCCATAGCTGGAGAGCAAAACACAAGAGAGCAAAACCCAAGCGAGCGAGAGGTGTGTCGAAAAGACGGGGGGAGACTTGAAGAAGACCATGCCAATCGACTCGAAACCTGGTCTACGATCTAGCCATAAATATGGTGTAAAAATCATATAAAATACTTCCAACTTTGTACTCCTACTCATAGATCAAGCATATATAACGATCGTTTAAATTCTAGTCTTGGCAAATCAACTGCTTGTTTCAACACAACATTTCATACTGTTTTGGCTTCATATCAAGACGAGCAGCTCTCAAATTCGTGCAGCTGGACATGGAAAGCTAACAGAATGACGGGGACATCAAGGCATACATTTGGAATATTTCTGCAGAGTTCGTGATATATCAAAACAGACATTTATCCATTCATGCATTTTTCTGAGCCGCTTCTCCTCACTAGGGTCGCGGGCTTGCTGGAGCCTATCCCAGCTGTCATCGGGCAGGAGGCGGGGTACACCCTGAACTGGTTGCCAGCCAATCGCAGGGCACATACAAACTAACAACCATTCGCACTCACAGTCACAGTCATGCCTACGGGCAATTTAGAGTCCCCAATTAATGCATGTTTTTGGAATGTGGGAGGAAACCGGAGTGCCCGGAGAAAACCCACGCAGGCACGGGGAGAACATGCAAACTCCACACAGGCGGGGCCGGGGATTGAACCCGGGTCCTCAGAACTGTGAGGCTGACGCTCTAACCAGTCGTCCACCGTACCGCCAGACATTTATCTTCACTTAAATAAACTTTATTTGAAAGTCCCCACATTGCAGTTACTCTCAAACGCCACGTGTCGTCTGCGTTCCGGCAATGTTCCCAGTGGTTGAACGAGTCCAACCTTTTTGGTCGCTCTGTCACTTCAAAACAAGGAAAGGACTCTTTGATGTCTGGAATCCAGATTCGACGGGAAGCTGCTAATTAGTTTACGATCCGGGTGAGATACACCAGGTGTCCTTTGGTGGATGTCTTGCACAGCAGGGCCGCAGGGAGGAATGCAGAGTATATCAGTTGTGGGGGGTTTGCTATGACAACCGCATCAGAGTCACTACACTACTGCCACATACAAGTCCTCAAGAGTGAGAAGAAGGGCACAACGAGATTTTTCTGCAGTTCTAAGATCCTGTTTGTTGAAGTCTTATTTTGTCCTTTGTAGCACCAAACCAAACTGATGAATGAAAATGGAACTGATGAAATGACTGTTCTGAAAAACAATGGACCAATAAAACTGGTATATACAGACCGTTTCCAAAAAAAATTAATATGGAAAGGTTTTTTTACATAATGCCATTCAAAAAGTTAAACTTTCATAGATTATAGATTCAGGGCCCACAATTCAAACACAAAACCCACGAAATCAGGAATTCCACAAATTTGAATACTGTGAAGAAATCAGCCCAAATTTTGCAGGCCATGAATGGTGTCAAACACTATTCATCTATTAAACTCAAAGCACCTCCACAGGTTTCCCCAGGTGTCATTAAATTGCTTCACTTTGGTTCAATTGTCTCAGTTGGGTTCAATATGGGGAAGACTGCAGACTTGACAACTGGCCAGAAGACCATCATTGATACCCTCCATAGGTGTCAGCTTTCCTCTGTGGTTTAGCTAAGGAGGCTGACTGTTCACAGTGTGCTGTGTCCAAGCATATCAATGGAAGCACAAAATGTGGCAGGAGAAGATGCACCAGCAAAAGAGATGACCATGGGCTTCAGCAGATTATCAAACAGAGAAGAATCAAGCAGAGATCAAGCAAGAGTCTGATGAGTCACAGCTTAAAAAACCACCACATTCAGACG
Organism: Phycodurus eques; assembly: GCF_024500275.1. Taxonomy (NCBI): domain Eukaryota; kingdom Metazoa; phylum Chordata; class Actinopteri; order Syngnathiformes; family Syngnathidae; genus Phycodurus; species Phycodurus eques. Next base: position 26,652,120 of record NC_084535.1, read on the forward strand.
CATCCAGGAGATGGGCTGCAACTGTTGGGGTTCCTCGGGTCAAGCCACTTCTGAGCCAAGGAGAAGGACTGGACTGTTGGCCAGTGGTCCAAGGTCCTCTTTTCCGATGAAAGTAAAGTGTGCCTTTCATTTGGGAATCAAGGTCCAAGAGTTTGGAGGACGACGGGTAAAGAACAGAACCTAAGCTGTTTGAGGTCCAGTGTGAAATATCCACAGTCAGTCATGATTTGGGGTGCAATGTCCAGTGCAGGTTTTGGTAAACTCTGCTTTCTTAAATCCAAGGTCACCGCAACAGTCTACCAGAATGTTTTAGAGGACTTTGATTCCTTCTGCTGAGGATCTGTATGGGGATGCAGATTTCATCTTCAAGCAGGACCTGGCCCCTGCCCATGCCGCCAGAAGCACCAAAACCTGGTTTGATGCCCATGGCATCACAGTACTTGACTGGCCAGCCAACTCGCCGGATCAAAACCCCATTGAGAATCTAGAGGGTGTTATCAAGAGGAAAATGAGGTGGACCAGACCCAAAAACAAAGAAGTACTGACAGCAAGCATCAAGGAAATCTAGGCTTCCATAACTCCCAAGCAATGTCACAGGCTGATTGGGATTAAAGCAAAGGGATTCCCAACCAAGTATTAAAGATTAACATTTTCATTGATTTAATGTGACTCTTCTTCTTTTCCTTTCGGCTTGTCCCGTTAGGGGTCGCCACAGCGCGTCATCCTTTTCCATGTAAGCCTATCTCCTGCATCCTCCTCTCGAACACCAACTGCCATTATGTCTTCCCTCACGACATCCATCAACCTTCTCTTTGGTCTTCCTCGAGCTCTCTTGCCTGGCAGCTCCATCCTCATCATCCTTCTTCCAATATACTCACTATTTCTCCTCTGGACGTGTCCAAACCATTGAAGTCTGCGCTCTCTAACTTTGTCTCCAAAACATCGAACCTTGGCTGTCCCTCTGATGAGCTCATTTCTAATTTTATCCAACCTGGTCACTCCAAGAGCGAACCTCAACATCTTCATTTCCGCCACCTCCAGCTCTGCTTCCTGTTGTCTCTTCAGTGCCACTGTCTCTAATCCGTACATCATGGCTGGCCTCACTACTGTTTTATAAACTTTGCCCTTCATCCTAGCAGAGACTCTTCTGTCACATAACACACCTGACACCTTCCTCCACCCGTTCCACCCTGCTTGGACCCGTTTCTTCACTTCCTGACCACACTCCCCATTGCTCTGGACGGTTGACCCCAAGTATTTAAAGTCCTCCACCCTTGCTATCGCTTCTCCCTGTAGCCTCATTCTTCCCCCACCAGCCCTCTCATTCATGCACATATATTCTGTTTTACTTCGGCTAATCTTCATTCCTCTTCTTTCCAGTGCATGCCTCCATCTCTCTAACTGTTCCTCCAGCTGCTCCCTGCTTTCACTGCAGATCACAATGTCATCTGCAAACATCATGGTCCACGGGGATTCCAGTCTAACCTCATCTGTCAGCCTATCCATCACCACTGCAAAAAGGAAGGGGCTCAGGGCTGATCCCTGATGCAGTCCCACGTCCACCTTAAATTCTTCTGCCACACCTACAGCACACCTCACCGCTGTTCTGCTGCCCTCGTACATGTCCTGTATTATTCTAACATACTTCTCTGCCACTCCAGACTTCCGCATGCAGTACCACAGTGCCTCTCTGGGTACTCTGTCATAGGCTTTCTCTAGATCTACAAAGACACAATGTAGCTCCTTCTGACCTTCTCTGTACTTTTCCATCAACATCCTCAAGGCAAATAATGCATCTGTGGTACTCTTTCTAGGCATGAAACCATACTGTTGCTCGCAAATACTCACTTCTGTCCTGAGTCTATCCTCCACTACTCTTTCCCATAACTTCATTGTGTGGCTCATCAACTTTATTCCTCTATAGTTGCCACAGCTCTGCACATCACCTTTGTTCTTAAAAATGGGCACCAGTACACTTTTCCTCCATTCCTCAGGCATCTTCTCACGCACTAGAATTCTATTGAACAAGCTGGTCAAAAACTTCACAGCCACCTCTCCTAGATGCTTCCATACCTCCACAGGAATGTCATCAGGACCAACTGCCTTTCCATTTTTCATCCTCGTTAATGCCTTTCTAACTTCCCCCTTACTAATCATTGCCACTTCCTGGTCCACCACACTTACCTCTTCTACTCTCCCTTCTCTATCATTTTCCTCATTCATCAACTCCTCGAAGTTTTCTTTCCATCTAGCAAGCACACTGCTGGCACCAGTCAACATATTTCCATCTCTATCCTTAATCACCCTAACCTGCTGCACATCCTTCCCATCTCTATCCCTCTGTCTGGCCAGCCTGTATAGATCCTTTTCTCCTTCTTTAGTGTCCAACCTGCCATACATGTCATCATATGCCTCTTGTTTTGCCTTTGCCACCTCTACCTTTGCCCTGTGTCGCATCTCAATGTATTCCTTTCGCCTCTCCTCGGTCCTCTCAGTGTCCCACTTCTTCTTAGCTAACCTCTTTCCTTGTATGATTTCCTGTACTGTGAGGTTCCACCACCAAGTCTCCTTCTCTCCTTTCCTGCCAGAAGATACACCAAGTACTCTCCTGCCTGCTTCTCTGATCACCTTGGCTCCAGTGGTCCAGTCTTCTGGAAGCTCCTGCCGTCCACCGAGAGCCTGTATCACCTCTTCCCGAAAAGCTGCACAACACTCGTCCTGTCTCAGCTTCCACCACATGGTTCTCTTCTCTGCCTTTGTCTTCCTAATTTTCCTCCCCACCACCAGAGTCATCTTACACACCACCATCCTATGCTGTCTAGCCACACTCTCCCCTACCACTACCTTACAGTTGGTAACCTCCTTCAGATTACATCGTCTGCACAAGATGTAATCCACCTGTGTGCTTCTACCTCCGCTCTTGTAGGTCACCCTATGTTCGTGCCTCTTCTGGAAAAAAGTGTTCACTACAGCCATTTGCATCCTTGTTGCAAAGTCTACCACCATCTGTCCCTCCAAGTTCCTTTCCTGGATGCCGTATTTACCCATCACTTCTTCATCACCCCTATTACCTTCACCAACATGTCCATTACAATCTGCACCAATTACGACTCTCTCTCTGTCTGGGATGCTAAGAACTACATCATCTAGCTCCTTCCAGAATTTCTCTTTCACCTCTAGGTCACATCCTACCTGTGGGGCATAGCCACTAATCACATTACACATAACACCCTCAATTTCAAATTTCAGCCTCATCACTCGATCTGATACTCTTTTCACCTCCAAGACATTCTTAGCCAACTCTTCTTTTAAAATAACCCCGACTCCATTTCTCTTCCCATCGACACCATGGTAAAATAATTTAAACCCTGCCCCTAAACTTCTAGCCTTACTGCCTTTCCACCTGGTCTCCTGGACACACAATATATCAACCTTTCTCCTCATGATCATGTCAACCAACTCCCGGGATTTTCCTGTCATAGTCCCAACATTCAAAGTCCCCACATTCAGTTCTAGGCTCTGTGTTTTCCTCTTCTCTTTCTGCCGAAGAACCCGCTTTCCACCTCCTCTTCTTCTTTGACTTCGACCCACAGTAGCTGAATTTCCAACGGCGCCCCGCAGGTTGACGGCGCCGGTGGAGGACGTTGTTAACCCGGGCCACGACCGATCCGGTATGGAATTCTTTGGATGAACGCTCATATTTGTTTGGCAAGGTTTTAAGCCGGATGCCCTTCCTGACGCAACCCTCTGCATTTATCCGGGCTTGGGACCGGCCTACAGTTTGCACTGACTTGTGCCACCCATAGGGCTGCATTAACTCTAATTTCTTTTTTTTTTCCTACAAAAACTGATAAGTAAATGGTGATTTAAATTCCAGATTTCTTGGGTTTTATGAGCTGTAAACCCAAATTATGTAAAAATAAACAAATAAATACTTGGAACTGTTTAAATCTGTAATCTATGAAAGTTTAACTTTTTGAATGGAATTATGGAAATAGATAAACTTTTCCATGATATTAAAATTTTTTGGAAAGGGTCTGTACAACCCCTGACAAACATGGAATCACCACTCCTGGAGGATGATCATTTGAATGTTTGATTTAACAGAAAAAAAAAGGCAAATTGCAGATGTTCCACAAAACATGTTAACCCAACCAGAGTTTTCCAATTTGGTAATTTAGTTATCTGGCCACTATGGAGAGGAACAGCTCAATGTGATCATGAATGATCATTCGCTCAGGAAAGTTGTCTTACCCTGGACTCCCAACACCATTCATTTCCCTTGTTTTTGACATTAGATATTTTTTGTAATGCATAAAAATGTAATGGGCTACATAACTTCAAAGCACCTTGTAAATGTTGGGATTGTTCCTCTACAGCCCCCCAAAAAACAAAAAACAAGCTTTCCCGTAGCAAATGGACTAATGACGCTGCGGCTTTAAACTATTGAACGGATAGACTCAACTGGGGTATGGAATCAGATGTGTTCCAAAAAGATTTGCACAAAACCTTTTAAATCACAAACGTACGGAAGTGTGTTGGCTGCCACACCCAAAAAATCAAAAATAAAGGTTCACTATCATGTTATAACGTCAGTCACACTACAAGCAATTAAAACTTTCTGCGTTAAATAACTTTCCACACCTTTTCACAATTGAGACCTGCTGACCTTAATATGCTGTCCATATGAAGCCCCTAAATAGTATTATTTTTTGTAATCTAAACTGGGTTTTTGTAGGAAGTCTTTCATTGTAATTTTTACTGTCCCTACACAAACACCGTTTTTATATGATAATGTACATGCTTTTGTAACTTCAGATATTCACACGAAAACATGAATTAAAAGCTAATGTATTTATTTTTTAATAAGTCCCTCCACTCCTTCGCTGTCTAGCCAGTGAAGGTGTGCCTGCATTGCGGAACGTCTCTAGTCTGACTATAAACCAAAAATGGGTGTAGGTCAAAGCCAGCGCACGGATCACACAGTCCCCATCCTGGAGAACAGCTTCAATGAAGACAGTTCTCAAAATGTAATCCGTCAGCTGTGAACATAAATTATAAATCAGATCATGTCCAATATTAGCCTCTTTGAACAAGGATAGTATCATAGAACAATTATTTATCAACATTTGGTAGCTTTGAGATTTATTTTTGTTGTTTTCTGATTGTGCAAATGTTGTTACAGCCACATGATTCTCAGATAAAGAAGTGTCAAGTGGGCACTCCATGTAGATTTGTCTGATGACTAGCCAGTGAGTGTTTGTCATCAGTTTCACTTCCATAATTTTGAAGACAATGAAATATTGATGCGTGCCTGAAAGATGGGACTGACCAGGACTTGACTGGCCTGCATCAAAGAGGTCTGAGGTTCCTTCAAGTGAATGGGACGCAGATTACATTTTGGACATGTATGTACAACAATGACAATTTGCCAGCCCCAGACAAACTTAATTAGGGTCTGTGAAATATTATTCCTAATGCTTACCATGTCAATCTCAAATGTGCTCTTCCTGGAGATGCGGAAGATTGGTTGCAGAGATCCGCTGGCCATCTGGGTCGCCTTCGTTGGTACAATGCGCAAATCTGCGACCATAACTGCAAAGATTCATTTAAAACTTTTACAAAACATGCTGCCCCATAGTCCTAATATAGCTTCAATGTTTAAGAGACCAGTACCCTTCAGTCTCCAGGTTCTCCAATAGGATTGTGCACCACCACCTACACATATCTGGCATGTCATGCTAAAATAGCATCAGTACAATACATTTTCAGTGGGCTACAAAAAGGATTGTACAAGGTCCACAAATTAGAAGAAACAACCCAGAAACAACAACAAAAACAAACACTCAAAAACTCTCGGGTCATGTAGGTGTTGTCCAATATGATTGAAGGAACTTTGTTAAGGTTGCTGGATTGAACTTCTTCTTCTTTTCCTTTCGGCTTGTCCCGTTATGGGTCGCCACAGTGCGTCATCCTTTTCCATGTAAGCCTATCTCCTGCATCCTCCTCTCGAACACCAACTGCCATCATGTCTTCCCTCACGACAACCTTTTCTTTGGTCTTCCTTTAGCTCTCTTGCCTGGCAGCTCCATCGTCATCATCCTTCTACCAATATACTCACTATTTCTCCTCTGGACGTGTCCAAACCATCCAAGTCTGCTCTCTCTAACTTTGTCTCCAAAACATCGAACCTTGGCTGTTCCTCAGATGAGCTCATTTCTAATTTTATTCAACCTGGCCACTCCAAGAGCGAACCTCAACATCTTCATTTCCGCCACCTCCAGCTCTGCTTCCTGTTGTCTTTTCAGTGCCACTGTCTCTAATCCGTACATTATGGCTGGCCTCACTACTGTTTTATAAACTTTGCCCTTCATCCTAGCAGAGACTCTTCTGTCACATAACACACCTGACACCTTCCTCCACCCGTTCCAACCTGCTTTGACCCGTTTCTTCACTTCCTTACCACACTCACCATTGCTCTGGACGGTTGACCCCAAGTATTTAAAGTCCTCCACCCTTGCTATCTCTTCTCCCTGTAGCCTCATTCTTCCCCCACCACCCTCTCATTCATGCAGATATAGTCTGTTTTACTTCGGTTAATCTTCATTCCTCTTCTTTCCAGTGCATGCCTCCATCTTTCTAACTGTTCCTCCAGCTGCTCCCTTCTTTCACTGCAGATCACAATGTCATCTGCAAACATCATGGTCCACGGGGATTCCATTCTAACCTCATCTGTCAGCCTATCCATCACCACTGCAAAAAGGAAGGGGCTCAGGGCTGATCCCTGATGCAGTCCCACGTCCACCTTTAATTCTTCTGTCACACCTACAGAACACCTCACCTCTGTTCTGCTGCCCTCGTACATGTCCTGTATTATTCTAACATACTTCTCTGCCACTCCAGACTTCCGCATGCAGTACCACAGTGCCTCTCTGGGTACTCTGTCATAGGCTTTACAATTAACCAAATGACAACATACAGGACCATCTCAGTAAATTAAAATATGTTTGAACATTCCATTTACTTCAGTACTCATCAGAATCAGAATCATCTTTATTTGCCAAGTATGTCCAAAACACACAAGGAATTTGTCTCCGGTAGTTGGAGCCGCTCTAGTACAACAAACAGTCAATTTACAGAACACTTTGGGGACATAAAGACATTGACAAAAAACAATTGTGCAAAAAGATGCAGAGTCCTCTAGCACTTAGAGCAGTTCGAACGACTAATATTGCAATAGTCCGGTGCAATGACCATTGTGCAAAGGGCGCTGAGACTTCAAGGAGTGTATGCGGTTTAAAGTGACGAGTAGTGCGATCATCTGGGACAATGTCGGTTGTGCAAATGTTACAGATACTCCTCAATCAGTGTGCAAATGGAGCAGATGCTACTCTGGCATGAGTGGCCAGTATATGCAAATAGTGCAGCATGGCGAGACAACTACAGTGAGTGCACAAGTAATAAATAATTGGCCCCACAGAAATGTGACAACGAACTCAAGTCAAAAAATTGCCAGCTTGTTGTAATGGAATTATAGGTTAGGTGTTTAAGAAGTTGATCGCAAGAGGGAAGAAGCTGTTGGAATGTCTACTAGTTCTAGTTTGCGTTGATCGGTAGCGCCTACCTGAGGGAAGGAGCTGGAAGAGCTGGTGACCGGGGTGCAGACGGTCCGAGAGGATTTTGCACGCCCTTGTCTTAGTTCTGGCAGCGTGCAAGTCCTCAATGGTGAGTAGGGGGGTACCGACAATCCTTTCAGCAGTTTTGATTGTCCGTTGCAGTCGGAGTTTGTCCTTTTTTGTAGCAGCACCAAACCAGACTGTGATGGAAGAACACAGGACCGATTCGATGACCGCTGTGTAGACCTGCCTCAGCAGCTCCTGTGGCAGGCCGTGCTTTCTCAGAAGCCGCAGGAAGTACATCCTCTGCTGCGCCTTTTTGAGGACGGAGTTGATGTTGTTCGCCCACTTCAGGTCCTGAGAGATTGTAATTCCCAGGAACTTGAAGGTCTCGACGGTTGACACAAGGCAGCTGGACAACGTGAGGGGCAGCTGTGGCGAAGGATGCCTCCTGAAGTCCACGATCATCTCTACCGTCTTGAGCGTGTTCAGCTCCAGGTTGTGTCGCCCGCACCACAGCTCCAGCCGCTCCGCTTCCTGTCGATATGCAGACTCGTCACCGTCCTTGATGAGGCCGATGACAGTGGTGTCATCTGCAAACTTCAGGAGCTTGACAGTCGGGTTCGCTGAGGTGCAGTCGTTCGTGTAGAGAGAGAAGAGCAGCGGAGAGAGGACACAACCTTGGGGCGCCCCAGTGCTGATGCTGCGTGTGGATGAGGTGGCCTCCCCCAGCCTGACCTGCTGTGTCCTGCCCGTCAGAAAGCTGTAAATCCACTGGCAGATGGCAGGTGAGACGCTGAGCTGGAGAAGCTTGGTTGAAAGGAGTTCAGGGATGATGGTGTTGAACGCTGAGCTGAAGTCCACGAACAGGATCCTCGCGTAGGTCCCTGCACTGTCGAGGTGTTCTAGGATGAAGTGCAGTCCCATGTTGACTGCATCATCCGCAGACCTGTTCGCTTGGTAGGCAAACTGCAGGGGGTCCAGCAGGGGACCTGTGACACTCTTGAGGTGGTCCAGCACGAGACGTTCAAAGGACTTCATGACCACAGATGTCAAAGCGACAGGCCTGTAGTCATTCAGACTAGAGATTGCAGGTTTCTTGGGGACTGGAATGATGGTGGAGTGTTTGAAGCAGGATGGAACTTCGCACATTTCCAAAGATCTGTTAAAGATCTGAGTGAAGACTGGAGCGAGCTGGTCCGCGCAGACTTTGAGGCAGGATGGGGACACATGGTCCGGTCCTGTTGCTTTGTTAATCTTCTGTTGTTTGAAGATGCGTCTCACATCCTGTTCATGGATGGTTAACGCAGAAGTCAGAGGTGTGGTTGTGGTCGCGGGTGCGGCCGGGTGGGTGTGTGGAGTGAAACTGTCCTTTTCAAATCTGCAATAGAAGGTATTCAAGTCGTTGGCTAGTGTGCTATTGTTCTCAGCTTGGGGGGATCGTCGCTTGTAATTAGTCAGCGATTGGAATGCACGCCAGACTGATTTCGAGTCGTTCGCGCTAAACTGTTTTTCCAACTTTGCTGCATAGATCCTCTTTGCAATGTTAATTTCTTTAGTAAGCTGGTTTCTAGCTCGATTATACAGGGCCCTGTCCCCGCTCTGATATGCATCTTCCTTAGCTTGGCGAAGCTGCTTAAGTTTAGCAGTGAACCACGGCTTGTTGTTGTTGAATGTCCGAAATGATTTTGTTGGTACACAAACCTCTTCACAGAAACTGATATAGGATGTGACAGTGTCCGTATATTCATCCAGGCTGCCAGCTGAATTTTCAAAGACACTCCAGTCTGTGCAGTCTAAACAGCTTTGAAGTTCCATCTTTGCTTCATTGGTCCACTTTTTGACTGTTTTCACTGTAGGCTTCGCACATTTAAGTACTTGCTTGTACGTCGGTATTAAGTGAATTAAGCAGTGATCAGACGAGCCCAGGGCTGCACGAGGTATAGCACGGTATGCGTTTTTTACCGTAGTGTAGCAGTGGTCTAAAGTATTATTTTCCCTGGTAGGACAGTCGATGTGCTGCTTGTATTTAGGGAGTTCGTGGTTGAGTTTAGCTTTGTTAAAGTCCCCGAGGATAATGAGGGGTGAGTCAGGGTGTTTTTTTTTTCAATTTCGTTGACTTGTTCGGCGAGCGTTAGCAATGCGGCGCTCGTGTTAGCTTGCGGTGTGATATAGACTCCAGCCAGTATAAACGATGCAAACTCACGTGGCGCGTAAAATGGTTTACAGTTCAGAAACAGCGACTCCAAATGCGGGCTGCAGTGTGTGCTGAGCACCGTGACGTCCGTACACCATTTTTCGTTTATATGGAGGCATATCCCGCCGCCCTTCGTTTTTCCCGATGATTCCATGTCGCGGTCCGCTCGATGAATGTTGAAGCCGGGAAGCGTGACGGCGCCATCGGGTACGGCGTCGCAAAGCCAGGTCTCCGTGAAGCACATGCCCGCGGAACGTCCGAAGTCTTTACTGGTCTTTAACAGAAGATGAAGCTCGTCCATTTTGTTGGGTAGGGAGCGTACATTCGCGAGGTGGATCGACGGGAACGCCAATCTGTGTCCTCTCTTGCGGAGTTTCACCTGAATTCCGGCTCGTTTTCCTCTGTGGCGCCGCTTCCGCATCCATGCGCCGAAAACCGCGGACGCCGCTCCGGTGAGTAACTCGGGGAAAAAACTGAGCGGATTTTCGAAAGTTGGTGACAGAAAGTCCGGAGTAGCCTCCTTGATGGTTAGCAGGTCTCCCCTTGTGTAAGTGAGTCGTGTAAGGTCTCCAAAGACGGACGAAAAACACAAAAACAAAGACAATACTAGAAGAGCGCGTTACCGAGGCGGCCACACTGGTAGGCGCCATCTTGATCATTACATAGATTCATTAAACATACTTTCCAGAGGGCAATTTCTACATTAAAAAAAATGTTTCTTGATTGTCTGTTACATAATATTCTAATTTCTAGGGATGGTGAATTTTGGTTTTGTTTGCTGTAAGCTGTAACCATCGATATAATACACACACACACACACACACATATATATATATATATATTAAAACTGATGAACTATTTTCACCCTGACTGTGTGGAGTGCATCTCTATAATATGAATTTCAAATTTTGAATGGAGCTACCTAAATAAATAGTGTGCCTGATGTATCTGTAAATGCAACCACAAAAAAAACAACATATTGTGTTCATATACAAATTCTTAACGTTCGTCTCACCCAAAACTAAGGTAATCACAACCAAACCTGTTGCTGTTGTTACACTACAAGGGAAATGTGAAACCCTAACGTTATGGAATAAGCTACGTGCTGCAACCACGACCTGTCTGTCGTCAATTAGACCATGCTAGGAATAACAATTAAATTAACAGTGGATTCACCATTTACAAGGTAGGCATACTAATTTTGAAGGTGCCATTTAATGTACGTGCACGTGCAAACACACGCGCGCGCCAGTTCAAGCTTCGGCCGTGTACATTAAAATGGGAAATATGGTCAGTAAAGGAAATCACAGGCTTAAAGCTATGCATGATAGCTGATTGAGCCACAGCTATATGTAGCAATTTTAGACGTGTTTTAAATCCTTACATTCATTAGATGAAATAAATTGCCACTTTCGCCATGTTTTCGCTTGCTCTTTTCCACAATACTATTGGCTAATACATGACGCCCACGCCGAAGTGATTTTAAGTCGTTACGCTTCTTGGCTTGGTTACGCCTCTTTACAATGTTACGCCTCCTCCCTGCACACTGCAGATGGATTCCTCATCTCTTTGGCTAATTTGTTTTGAGTGACAGCTAATGCCAGGATTGATTGATTTTTTTTTTTTCTCCCAATCCAATGTTAAGAATGCAGGATTCAGTACATGGTCAGTGTCTTGCTCAAGGACACCACAGTCGTGAGTCCGGGGAATGTTGGCGGATGGTCCAGTCGGGGTCTTGAACCTAGGGCCCCCACGGTGGTAGGCGATGATCTTAACCATTGGACTCGTCCGTACTGTATGATATATGGCCACTTGCCAAATTTATTTATCATCTTACTATTACCCCTCCTTGAGCAGTCACCTTGTCGTGGTGGAGGGGTTGGTGTGTCCCAGTGATCCTAGGAGCTAAGTTGTCTGGGGCTTTATGCCCCTGGCAGGGTCACTCATGACAAACAGGTCCTAGGTGAGGGAGAAGACAAAGCACGGCTCAAAGACCCCTAATGATGACGACAAACAATGGACTTCGTTTTCCCTTGCCCGGACGCGGGTCGCCGGGGCCCCCCACTGGAGCCAGGCCTGGTGGTGGGGCTCGAAGGCGAGCACCTGGTGGCCGGGCCTGCACCCATGGGGCCCGGCCGGGCACAGCCCGAAAGGGTAACGTGGGTCCGACGAGAGGGTAGCCTCCCTCCGCCTTCGGGTGGGGGGACGGGTCCTGACTGTTGTTTGTGCCTATACACCAAACAGCAGTTCAGAGTACCCACCCTTTTTGGAGTCCTTGGAGGGGGTGCTGGAGAGCGCTCCCGCTGGGGATTCCATTGTTCTGTTGGGGGATTTCAATGCTCACGTGGGCAATGACAGTGAGACCTGGAAGGGCGTGATTGGGAGGAACGGCCCCCCCGATCAGAACCCGAGCGGTGTTCTGTTATTGGACTTCTGTGCTCGTCATGGATTGTCCATAACGAACACCATGTTCAAGCATAAGGGTGTCCACACGTGCACTTGGCACCAGGACACCCTAGGTCACAGTTCGATGATCGATCGGACTTGCGGCCACATGTCTTGGACACTCGGGTGAAGAGAGGGGCGGAGCTGTCAACTGATCACCACCTGGTGGTGAGTTGGCTCCGATGGTGGGGGAAGATGCCGGTCCGACGTGGCAGGCCCAAACGTATTGTGAGGGTCTGCTGGGAACGTCTGGCAGAATCCCCTGTCAGAAGGAGTTTCAACTCCCACCTCCGACAGAACTTTGCTCATGTTCCAGGGGAGGCTGAGGACATCGAGTCCGAGTGGACCATGTTCCACTCCTCCATTGCTGAGGCGGCCGACCGGAGCTGTGGCCGTAAGGTGGTCTGTGCCTGTCGTGGCGGCAATCCCCGAACCCGTTGGTGGACACCAACGGTGAGGGATGCCGTCAAGCTGAAGAAGGAGTCCTATTGGGCCTTTTTGGCCTGTGGGATTCCTGAGGCAGCTGATGGGTACCGGCTGGCCAAGCGGAATGCAGCTCTGGTGGTCGCTGAAGCAAAAACTCTGGTATGGGAGGAGTTCGGTGAGGCCATGGAGAAAGACCTCCGGACGGCTTCGAGGAAATTCTGGTCCACCATCCGACGTCTCAGGAGAGGAAAGCAGTGCACCACCAACACTGTGTATAGTGGGGATGGGGCGCTGCTGACCTCGACTCGGGACGTTGTGAGTCGGTGGGGAGAATACTTCGAAGACCTCCTCAATTCCACCAACACGCCTTCCCATGAGGAAGCAGAGTGTGGGTTCTCTGAGGCGGGCTCTCCTATCTCTGGGTTTGAGGTCACCGAGGTAGTTAAAAAGCTCCTCGGTGGCAGGGCCCCGGGGGTGGATGAGATTCGCCCGGAGTTCCTAAAGGCTCTGGATGTTGTGGGGCTGTCCTGGTTGACACGCCTCTGCAACATCGCGTGGACATCGGGGACAGTGCCTCTGGATTGGCAGACTGGGGTGGTGGTCCCCCTTTTTAAGAAGGGGGACCGGAGGGTGTGTTCTAACTACAGGGGGATCACACTGCTCAGCCTCCCTGGTAAGGTCTATTCAGGGGTGCTGGAGAGGAGGGTCCGTCGGGAAGTCGAATCTCAGATTCAGGAGGAGCAGTGTGGTTTTCGTCCTGGCCATGGAACAGTGGACCAGCTCTACACCCTCGGCAGGGTCCTCGAGGGTGCATGGGAGTTCGCCCAACCAGTCTACATGTGTTTTGTGGACTTGGAGAAGGCGTTCGACTGTGTCCCTCGGGGAGTCCTGTGGAGGTTGCTTCAGGAGTATGGGGTACCGAACCCCCTGATACGGGCTGTTCGGTCCCTGTACGACCGGAGTCAGAGTTTGGTCCGCATATCCGGCAGTAAGTCGGACTCGTTCCCGGTGAGGGTTGGACTCCGCCAAGGCTGCCCTTTGTCGCCGATTCTGTTCATAACTTTTATGGACAGAATTTCTAGGCGCAGCCAAGGCGTAGAGGGGGTCCGGTTTGGTGGCGTCAGTATTGCATCTCTGCTTTTTGCTGATGATGTGGTTCCTTTGGCTTCATCAAACCGTGAGCTCCAACTCTCACTGGAGCAGTTCGCAGCCGAGTGTGAAGCGGCTGGGATGAGAATCAGCACCTCCAAATCTGAGACCATGGTCCTCAGTCGCAAAAGGGTGGCATGCCCTCTCCAGGTCGGGGATGAGATCCTGCCCCAAGTGGAGGAGTTCAAGTATCTTGGGGTCTTGTTCACGAGTGAGGGAAGAATGGAACGGGAGATCGACAGACGGATCGGTGCAGCGTCTGCAGTGATGCGGACTTTGTATCGGTCCGTTGTGGTAAAGAAGGAGCTAAGCCGAAAGGGGAAGCTCTCAATTTACCGGTTGATCTTCGTTCCTACCCTCACCTATGGTCATGAGCTGTGGGTCGTGACCGAAAGAACGAGATCCCGGATACAAGCGGCCGAAATGAGTTTCCTCCGCAGGGTGTCCGGGCTCTCCCTTCGAGATAGGGTGAGAAGCTCGGTCATCCGGGAGGATCTCAGAGTAGAACCGCTGCTCCTCCGCATTGAGAGGAGCCAGATGAGGTGGCTGTGGCATCTGATTCGGATGCCTCCCGGACGCCTCCCTGGTGAGGTGTTCCGGGCACGTCCCACCGGGAGGAGACCCCGGGGACGACCCACGACACGCTGGAGAGACTACGTCCTTCGGCTGGCCTGGGAACGCCTCGGGATCCTTCCGGAAGAGCTGGATGAAGTGGCTGGGGAGAGGGAAGTCTGGGCATCACTGCTAAAGCTACTGCCCCCGCGACCCGACCCGGATAAGCGGTAGAAAATGGATGGATGGATGGATCTTACTATTACATTACTGAATAAAATACAACACAACCATCCATCCATCCCTTTTCCAAGCCGCTTATCCTCACAAAGGTTGCGGTAGCGCTGGAGCCCATCCCAGCTATCTTCGGGCAGGAGGCGGGGCACACCCTGAACTGGTTGCCAGCCAATTGCAGCACTTACAACCAGTACGGCTTAAAGATGGAATTAGCATAAAAGGGAAGCACAAATTCTAATTAACGTAGAATTCCCTGCAAGAGCTTGCTTCCATAAAATATATACTTTTAAAGTTAGCCAGATTTTCTGTTGACAAAAAGAAATTACAGATAGTTTTCCTCTCTATAATCTTCCCCCCTCCTCTTAAATAATTTAGTTTTGAAGGAAAACAAGCATTAGGATATATGTATGGATATGTATAATGTGTATGTGTATTTATTTTTGTAAATTATTACTGCTATGGTGTGGTAAAATGGCTAAAAGTTTAGGGGCAGGGTTTAAATTATGTTACCATGGTGTAGATGGAAAGAGAAATGGAGTAGAGGTTATTTTAAAAGAAGAGTTAGCTAAGAATGTCTTGGAGGTGAAACGAGTATCAGATCGAGTGATCAGGCTGAAACTTGAAATTGAGGGTGTTTCTGAGGCTGATTCTGATTCTGATTATGTATAATGTGATTAGCGGCTATGCCCCACAGTGGCTATGACCTAGAGGTGAAAGAGAAATTCTGGAAGGAGCTAGACGAAGTCGTTCTGAGCATCCCAGACAGAGACAAATTTGTGATTGGTGCAGATTGTAATGGACATGTTGGTGAAGGAAATAGGGGTGATGAAGAAGTGATGGGTAAATACAGTATCCAGGAAAGGCACTTGGAGGGACAGATGGTGATAGACTTTGCAAAAAGGAGGGAAATGGCTGTAGTGAACACTTTTTTTCCCAGAAGAGCCAGAAACATAAGGTGACCTACAACAGCGGAGGTAGAAGCACACAGCTGGACTATATCTTGTGCAGATGATGTAATCTGAATGAGGTCACTGACTGTAAGGTAGTGGTAGGGGAGATTGTGGCTAGACAGCATAGAATGATGGTGTGTAAGATGACTCTGGTGGTGCGGAGGAAGATTAATCAGAATCATCTTTATTTGCCAAGTATGTCCAAAACACACAAGGAATTTGTCTCCGGTAGTTGGAGCCGCTCTAGTACAACAATAGACAGTCAATTTATAGAACACTTTGGAGAAAGAGTCACTGAGCAGTAAAGGGTTGCTAGTTATCTGGTAATGCCGGTACATTTTTTTTTTTTTTTTCCTCTAGCACTTAGAGCAGTTCGAATGACTAATTGTGCAAAGGGCGCTGAGACTTCAAGGAGTGTATGGGGTTTAAAGTGACGAGTCGTGCGATAATCTGGGACAATGTTGGTTGTGCAAATAATACAGATACTCCTCAATCAGTGTGCAAATGGAGCAGATGCTACTCTGGCATGTAGTATATGCCAGTATATGCAAATAGTGCAGCAACTACAGTGAGTGCACGAGTAATACATAATTGCCCCACAGAAATGTGACAATGAACTCAAGTCAAAAAATTGCCAGCATGTTGTAATGGAATTGTAGGTCAGGTGTTTAAGAAGTTGATCGCAAGAGGGAAGAAGCTGTTGGAATGTCTACTAGTTCTAATTTGCATTGATCGGTAGCGCCTCCCTGAGGGAAGGAGCTAGAAGAGCTGGTGACCGGGGTGCGGAGGGTCCGAAAGAATTTTGCATGCCCTTGTCTTAGTTCTGGCAGCTCCTCAATGATGGGTAGGGGGGTACTGACAATCCTTTCAGCAGTTTTGATTGTCCGTTGCAGTCGGAGTTTGTCCTTTTTTGTTGCAGCACCAAACCAGACTGTGATGGAAGAACACAGGACTGATTCGATGACTGCTGTGTAGAACTGTCTCAGCAGCTCCGGTGGCAGGCCGTGCTTTCTCAGAAGCCGCAGGAAGTACATCCTCTGCTGGGCCTTTTTGAGGACGGAGTTGATGTTGGTCGCCCACTTCAGGTCCTGAGAGACTGTAATTCCCAGGAACTTGAAGGTTTCGATGGTTGACACAAGGCAGCTGGACAACGTGAGGGGCAGCTGTGGCGAAGGATGCCTCCTGAAGTCCACAATCATCTCTACAGTCTTGAGCGTGTTCATCTCCAGGTTGTGCCGGCCGCACCGCAGCTCCAGCCTCTCCGCTTCCTGTCGATATGCAGATTCGACACTGTCCTTGATGAGGCCGATGACAGTGGTGTCATCTGCAAACTTCAGGAGTTTGACAGTCGGGTGCGCTGAGGTGTAGTCGTTCGTGTAGAGAGAGAAGAGCAGCGGAGAGAGGACACAACCTTGGGCGCCCCAGTGCTGATGCTGCGTGTGGATGAGGTGGCCCTCCCCCAGCCTGACCTGCTGTGTCCTGCCCGTCAGAAAGCTGTAAATCCACTGGCAGATGGCAGGTGAGACGCTGAGCTGGAGAAGCTTGGATGAAAGGAGTTCAGGGATGATGGTGTTGAACGCTGAGCTGAAGTCCACGAACAGGATCCTCGTGTAGGTCCCTGCACTGTCGAGGATGAAGTGCAGTCCCATGTTGACTGCATCATCCGCAGACCTGTTCGCTTGGTAGGCAAACTGCAGGGGAGCCAGCAGGGGACCTGTGACAAACCTGTGAAACTGTTGACAAAGACGACAAAGGCAGAGCAGAGAACCATGTGGTGGAAGCTGAGAAAGGAAGAGTGTTGCGTGGGTTTTCGGGAAGAAGTGAGACAGGCTCTCGGTGGACAGGAGGAGCTTCCAGAAGACTGGACCACTACAGCCAAGGTGATCAGAGAGGCAGGCAGGAGAGTACTTGGTGTATCTTCTGGCAGGAAAGGAGAGAAGGAGACTTGGTGGTGCAATGTCAAAGTACAGGAAATCATAGAAGGAAAGAGGTTAGCTAAGAAGAAGTGGGACACTGGGAAAACCGGGGAGAGGAGAAAGGAAAGGAATACATTGAGTTTGACACCAAAGAAGGAGAAAAAGATCTCTACAGGTTGGTCAGACAGAGGGATAGCGATTGGAAGGATTTGCAGCAAATTAAGGATATATATGGAAATGTGTTGACTGGTGCCAGTACTGTGCTGGATTGATGGAAAGAATACTTTGAGTAGTTGAATGAAGAAAATGAGAGCGAAGGAAGAGTATAAGAGGCAAGTGTGGTGGACCAGGAAGTGGCAATGATTAGTAAGGGGGAAGTAAGGAAGGCAATAAAGAGGATGAAAAATGGAGAGCCAGTTGGTCCTGATGACATTCCTGTGGAGGTATGGAAGCATCTAGGAGAGGTGGCTGTGGAGTTTTTGACCAGGTTGTTCAAAAGAATTCTAGCGGGTGAGAAGATGCCTGAGAAATGGAGAAAAAGTGTGCTGGTGCCCATTTTTAAGAACAAAGGTGATATGCAGAGTTGTGGGAACTATAGAAGAATAAGGTTGATGAGTCACACAATGAAGTTATGGGAAAGAGTAGTGGAGGCTAGACTCAGGACAGAAGTGAGTATTTGCGAGCAACAGTATGGTTTCATGCCTAGAAAGAGTACCATAGATGCATTATTTGCCTTGAGGATGTTGATGGAAAGGTACAGAGAAGGTCAGAAGGAGCTACATTGTGTCTTTGTAGATCTAGAGAAAGCCTATGACAGAGTACCCAGAGAGGAACTTTGGTACTGTATGCGGACGTCTGGAGTGGCAGAGAAGTATGTTAGAATAATACAGGACATGTACGAGGGCAGCAGAACAGTGGTGAGGTGTGCTGTCGGTGTGACAGACGAATTTAAGGTAGAGGTGGGACTGCATCAGGGATCAGCCCTGAGTCCCTTCCTGTTTGCAGTGGTGATGGATAGGCTGACATATGAGGTGAGACTGGAATCCCCGTGGACCATGATGTTTGCAGATGATATTGTGATCTGCAGTGAAAGCAGGGAGCAGGTGGAGGAACAGTTAGAAAGATGGAGACATGCACTGGAAAGCAGAGGAAGGAAGATTAGCTGAAGTAAAACAGAATATATTTGCATGAATGAGGGGTGGTGGGGGAAGAGTGAGGCTACAGGGAGAAGAGATAGCAAGGGTGGAGGACTTTAAATACTTGGGGTCAACCGTCCAGAGCAATGGTGAGTGTGGTCAGGAAGTGAAGAAACGGGTCCAAGCAGGTTGGAACGGGTGGAGGAAGGTGTCAGGTGTGTTATGTGACAGAAGAGTCTCTGCAAGGATGAAGGGCAAAGTTTATAAGACAGTGGTGACCCCAGCCATGATGTACGGCTTTAGAGACAGTGGCACTGAAAAGACAACAGGAAGTAGAGCTGGAGGTGGCGGAAATTAAGATGTTGAGTTTGTCTCTAGGAGTCACCAGATTGGATAAAATTAGAAATGAGCTCATCAGTGGGACAGCCAAGGTTAGATGTTTTGAAAACAGTTAGAGAGAGCAGACTTAGATGGTTTGGCCACGTCCACAGGAGCAAGAGTGAGTATAATGGTAGGAGGATGGTGAGGATGGAGCTTCCAGGCAAGAGAGCTTGAGGAAGACCAAAGAGAAGGTTGATGGATGTCATCAGGGAAGATAGGAGGCCAGTTGGTGTTCGAGAGGAGGCTGCAGGAGATAGGCTTACATGGAAAAGGATGACACAATGTGGTGACCACCTAACAGGACAAGCCGAAAGGAAAAGAAGAATAGGGGTGGGGTGGGGTGGGGAGTTATCAGATATAGCCGATTGTCCGTTACATTGAAGCACTTTCTTTATTTAT
The DNA here is from genome assembly GCF_024500275.1 of Phycodurus eques. Taxonomy (NCBI): domain Eukaryota; kingdom Metazoa; phylum Chordata; class Actinopteri; order Syngnathiformes; family Syngnathidae; genus Phycodurus; species Phycodurus eques. The sequence continues at coordinate 26,671,524 of NC_084535.1, forward strand.
TTATTTTAATTTTTTAGGCAAGTCTTTTGGAATTGGATCCATTTTATTAAACTTTTTTATATATATCTGTGACCCATAAATACGTCAGTCCCAGTCTCTGTTTGCATTGCGCCACAGCAGCAGTAAAAAAAAAATAAAAAAAAAACAGCGGCCAATTCTGGAATTAACAGACTTTGTCCACGGCAGTGGTAAGTGACAAATGGAAACTACTTTGGACACATTGTTCAGTCGCGACAGTCCGTATTATCCAATATCCATTATATTGGGGTTTGTTTTATTGAGGTTCCATTGTATGCGTTTGTTTTAGGGGTCGATGTATATATTTAGTTTGCAAAGCTATTCTTTTTTTGACTGTTGTCACATCAGAGCACCTGCAAATTCTGCATGCCGGAAAAACTCAGTTACAAGACGATCACTCCTAGGTAGACAGTGACTTGTGCAAGGCATGTTTCACATTGGGCAATGCTTCTTTGGGTGGCTGCCTCTACCAAATTCCTTCCGGACCACCTGCAAATTTTGCATGCAGGAAAAACACCATTACAGGACGGCCACTATTGGGTAGAAAGTGACTTGTGCAAGGGATGTTTCAGATTGGCCAATGCTTCTTGACAATAGAAAAAATCCAAGATGGCGCCTACCAGTGTGGTCGCCTCGGTAACGCGCTCTCTAGTATTGTCTTTGTGTTTTTCGTCCGTCTTTGGAGACCTTACACGACTCACTTACACAAGGGGAGACCTGCTAACCATCAAGGAGGCGACTCCGGACTTTCTGTCACCAACTTTTGAATATCCGCTCAGTTTTTTCCCCGAGTTACTCACCGGAGCGGCGTCCGCGTTTTTCCGCGCATGGAGACGGAAGTGGCGCCACAGAGGGAAGCGAGCCGGCATTCAGGTGAAACTCCACAAGAGAGGACACAGATTGGCGTTCCCGTCGATCCACCTCGCGAATGTATGCTCCCTACCCAACAAAATGGACGAGCTTCATCTTCTGTTAAAGACCAGTAAAGACTTCGGTCGTTCCGCGGCCATGTGCTTCACGGAGACCTGGCTTTGCGACGCTGTACCCGATGGTGCCGTCATGCTTCCCGGCTTCAACATTCATCGAGCGGACCGCGACATGGAATCATCGGGGAAAACAAAGGGTGGTGAGATATGCCTCCATATCAACGAAAAATGGTGTACGGACGTCACTGTGCTCAGCACACACTGCAGCCCGCATTTGGAGTCGCTATTCTTAAACTGTAAACCATTCTACTCGCCACGTGAGTTTGCATCGTTCATACTGGCTGGAGTCTATATTATGCCTCAAGCTAACACGAACGCTGCATTCCTAACGCTTGCCGAACAAGTCAACGAAATTGAAAAACAACACCCGGACTCACCCCTCATTATTCTCGGGGACTTTAACAAAGCTAAACTCAACCACGAACTCCCTAAATACAAGCAGCACATTGACTGTCTTACCAGCAAAAATAATACTTTAGACCACTGCTACACTACGGTAAAAAACGCATACCGTGCTATACCTCGTGCAGCCCTGGGCTCGTCTGATCACTGCTTAATTCACTTAATACCGACGTACAGGCAAGAACTTAAATGTGCGAAGCCAACAGTGAAAACAGTCAAAAGGTGGACCAATGAAGCCAAGATGGAACTTCAAAGCTGTTTAGACTGCACAGACTGGAGTGTGTTTGAAAATTCAGCTAGCAGCCTGGATGAATATACGGACACTGTCACATCCTCGATCAGTTTCTGTGAAGAGGTTTGTGTACCAACAAAATCATTTTGCGCATTCAACAACAACAAGCCGTGGTTCACTGCTAAACTTAAGCAGCTTTGCCAAGCTAAGGAGGACGCATATCAGAGCAGGGACAGGGCCCTTTATAATCGAGCTAGAAACCAGTTTACTAAAGAAATTAACATTGCAAAGAGGATCTATGCAGCAAAAAAACAGTTGAGCGCAAACAACTCTAAATCAGTCTGGCATGCATTCCAATCGCTGACTAATTACAAGCGACGATCCCCCCAAGCTGAGAACAATAGCACACTAGCCAACGACTTGAATACCTCCTACTGCAGATTTGAAAAGGACAGTTTCACACCACACACCCATCCGGCCGCGACCACAACCACACCTCTGACTTCTGCGTTAACCATCCATGAACAGGATGTGAGACGCATCTTCAAACAACAGAAGATTAACAAAGCGGCAGGCCCGGACCATGTGTCCCCATCCTGCCTCAAAGTCTGCGCGGACCAGCTCTCTCCAGTCTTCACTCAGATCTTCAACAGATCTTTGGAAATGTGCGAAGTTCCATCCTGTTTCAAACGCTCCACCATCATTCCAGTCCCCAAGAAACCTGCAATCTCGGGTCTGAATGACTACAGGCCTGTTGCTTTGACATCTGTGGTCATAAAGTCCTTTGAACGTCTCGTGCTGGACCACCTCAAGAGTGTCACCGGTCCCCTGCTGGAGCCCCTGCAGTTTGCCTACCAAGCGAACAGGTCTGCGGATGATGCAGTCAACATGGGACTGCACTTCATCCTAGAACACCTCGACAGTGCAGGGACCTACGCGAGGATCCTGTTCGTGGACTTCAGCTCAGCGTTCAACACCATCATCCCTGAACTCCTTTCAACCAAGCTTCTCCAGCTCAGCGTCTCACCTGCCATCTGCCAGTGGATTTACAGCTTTCTGACGGGCAAGACACAGCAGGTCAGGCTGGGGGAGGCCACCTCATCCACACGCAGCATCAGCACTGGGGCGCCCCAAGGTTGTGTCCTCTCTCCGCTGCTCTTCTCTCTCTACACGAACGACTGCACCTCAGCGAACCTGACTGTCAAACTCCTGAAGTTTGTAGATGACACCACTGTCAACGGCCTCATCAAGGACGGTGACGAGTCTGCATATCGACAGGAAGCGGAGCGGCTGGAGCTGTGGTGCGGCCGACACAACCTGGAGCTGAACACGCTCAAGACTGTAGAGAAGATCGTGGACTTCAGGAGGCATCCTTCGCCACAGCTGCCCCTCACGTTGTCCAGCTGCCTTGTGTCAACCGTCGAGACCTTCAAGTTCCTGGGAATTACAATCTCTCAGGACCTGAAATGGGCGACCAACATCAACTCCGTCCTCAAAAAGGCCCAGCAGAGGATGTACTTCCTGCGGCTTCTGAGAAAGCACGGCCTGCCACCGGAGCTGCTGAGACAGTTCTACACAGCGGTCATCGAATCAGTCCTGTGTTCTTCCATCACAGTCTGGTTTGGTGCTGCTACAAAAAAGGACAAACTCCGACTGCAACGGACAATCAAAACTGCTGAAAGGATTGTCGGTACCCCCCTACCCACCATTGAGGACTTGCACGCTGCCAGAACTAAGACAAGGGCGTGCAAAATCCTCTCGGACCCTCCGCACCCCGGTCACCAGCTCTTCCACCTCCTTCCCTCAGGTAGGCGCTACCGATCAATGCAAACTTAGAACTAGTAGACATTCCAACAGCTTCTTCCCTCTTGCGATCAACTTCTTAAACACCTAACCTAGAATTCCATTACAATAAGCTGGCAATTTTTTGACTTGAGTTCGTTGTCACATTTCTGTGGGGCCAATTATGTATAACTTGTGCACTCACTGTAGTTGTCTCGCCATGCTGCACTATTTGCATATACTGGCCACTCATGCCAGAGTAGCATCTGCTCCATTTGCACACTGATTGAGGAGTATCTGTAACATTTGCACAACCATCATTGTCCCAGATGATCGCACTACTCGTCACTTTAAACCGCGTACACTCCTTGAAGTCTCAGCACCCTTTGCACAATGGTCATTGCACCGGACAATTGCAATATTAGTCATTCTAACTGCTCAAAGTGCTAGAGGACTCTGCATCTTTTTGCACAATTGTTTTTTGTCATTGTCTTTATGTCTCCAAAGTGTTCTGTAAATTGACTGTCTGTTGTACTAGAGTGGCTCCAACTACCAGAGACAAATTCCTTGTGTGTTTTGGACATACTTGGCAAATAAAGATGATTCTGATTCTGAAAACTTTTTTTTATAGGGCAGGGTAGTTTTAATCAATGTGACCAATCTCTGTGACCAATGTGACCAATCTCCAATGTTTAAATTGGCTAACTCTGTCTCTGATTAGATCTTAGCCTCGGGGTTTACATAGTTTTTCCACCCTGCACTATGGTGTGTACAATAGAAACATGATTTTTTTTTTTGTGGCATTAGTTTAAGATGAGGCACGGTGGCACACCTTCCTCGCAGTTCTGAAGAACCGGGTTCAAATCCGACATCGCCTGTGTGGAGTTTGCATGTTGCCCCCATGCCTGCTTGTTTTTTTTTTTTTCGGCTACTCCGGCTTCTTCCCACATCCCAAAAACATGCATGGTAGGCTCATTGAAGACACTAAATTGCCCGTAGGTGTGAATGTGAGTGCTAATGATTGACTGTTTCTATGTGCCCTGCGATTGACTATCGACCAGTTCAGTACCTCGCATCTCACCCAGAGTCAGCTGAGATAGGCTCCAATGCGCCGGTGACCCTCGTGAGGATAAGTGGTACGTAAAATGGCTGGATAGTTTAAGATGACTGTCTTTGTAACTTCGATGAGATCACATTTTATGACCAATTTATGCAGATTTACAGGTAATTTCAAAGGATTTACATATTTGTTTTTGCAACTGGACAATTATACATTTGTTTATTGTATTCTAATAATTTCACACATTTTTGGGGTCTGTCATACGCATATAAATTTTGATGTAAAGAAATTCCATGTTGGATAGAGAATCCAGTGCATGAGTGATCATGTTATGTCCAACTCATATGTGTTACAAAATATACTCGAGCCCAGTGGTGGGCAAACCACAGCCCGCGGGCCACAAATCATATCAAAAACACGACTATATTCATTTGACCTGGTCCTGTAATGCCAAGTGATTCCACCAGGTTGTGCTGTAATGCCCAGTGGTTCCACTAGGTTGTGCTGTAATGCCCAGTGGTTCCACCAGGTAGCGCAGTAGGTACAGTGATACATTGACTTGACTTTGGCTGTTCTGTTTTTACTCTGCTACTGCTCTGAACCCTTCTTCAACCATGAGTGGGCCAAAGGAAAGAAAAGTCCACAGTGAGTGCCGAGTGGTTAATATAGAATGGACTACTCAATACTTTTTTGCTGACGTCCGATCAAAGGCTGTATGTCTAATTTGTTATGAAATCATTGCGGTTTTAGAGGAATATAACATGAGCCGTCACTTTTCTACCAAGCATGAAATTATGTTCACAGTCAATCAACGCAGGAACTGATGGCTACGGCTTAGCAGTTAAAATAAAGCTTACAGGCTCAGCAAAACACCTTTATCTGACAAACTGCCATACAAGATTCAGTCACACAAGAACTTGAAAGAGCGCCACGGGTGCTGAACATGGAACTGATTGATCTCCAATGAGATACTGTCTTAAAAGAGAAGTTCAACTTTCAAACTGGATGAGTTTTATGCTTCATTAAGCACAGACAAATTTCCAAAAATCCAGAAGATGACACAAAGTATGCTGGTGGTGTTTGGCTCTACATATGTGTGTGAACACACAACACCCCATATTGACAGAAAAAAACGGAATTGTTGAAATTTACACAGCCATAAGTATTCAGACCATTTGCTCAGTATTTAGTAGAAGCACCCTTTTGAGCTAATACAGCCATGAGTCGTTTTGGGAATGATGCAACAAGTTTTTCACACCTGGATTTGGGGATCCCCTGCCATTCCTCCTTGCAGATCCTCTCCAGTTCTGTCAGCTTGGATGGTGAACGTTAGTGGACAGCCATTTTCAGGTCCCTCCAGAGATGCTCAATTGGGTTTATGTCAGGGCTCTGGCTGGGCCATTCAAGAACAGTCACAGAGTTGTTCTGAAGCCACTCCTTTGTTATTTTAGCTGTGTGGTTAGGGTCATTGTCTTATTGGAAGGTGAACCTTTGGCCCAGTCTGAGGTCCTGAGCACTCTGGAAAAGGTTTTCGTCCAGGATATCCCTGTACTTGGCCGCATTCATCTTTCCTTCGATTGCAACCAGTCTCCCTGTCCCTGCAGCTGAAAAACACCCTAACAGCATGATGCTGCCACCACCATGCTTCACTGTTGGGACTGTATTGGACAGGTGAGGAGCAGTGCCTAGTTTCCTCCACACATACCACTTAGAATAAGGCCAAAAAGTTCTATCTTGGTCACATCAGACCAGAGAATCTTATTTCTCACCATCTTGGAGTCCTTCAGGTTTTTTTTTTTTTTTAGCAAACTCCATGCGGGCTTTCATGTGTCTTATACTGAGGAGAGGCTTCCGTCGGGCCACTCTGCCATAAAGCCCCGACTGGTAGAGGGCTGCAGTGATGATTGACTTTCTAGAACTTTCTCCCATCTCCCGACTGCGTCGCTGGAGCTCAGCCACAGTGATCTTTGGGTTCTTCTTTACCTCTCTCACCAAGGCTCCTCTCCCCCGATTGCTCAGTTTGGCCGGACCGCCAGCTCTCGGAAGGGTTTTGGTCATCCCAAACGTCTTCCATTTAAGGATTATGGAGGCGACTGTGCTCTTAGGAACCTTTGGTGCAGCAGAATTCTTTTTGTAACCTTGGCCAGATCTGTGCCTTGCCAGAATTCTGTCTCTGAGCTCTTCAGGCAGTTCCATTGACCTCATGATTCTCATTTGCTCGGACATGCACTGTGACCTGTAAGGTCTTATATAGACAGGTGTGTGGCTTTCCTAATCAAGTCCAATCATTATACTCAAACACAGCTGTACTCCAATGAAAGTGTAGAACCATCTCAAGGATGATCAGAAGAAATGGACAGCACCCGAGTTAAATATATCAGTGTCACAGCAAAGGGTCTGAATACTTCCAGCTGTATGATTTTTCAGTTTTTCTTTTTTAATAAATCTGCAAAGATTTCAACAATTCCATTTCTTTCTGTCAATATGGGGTGCTTTGTGTACTTTAATGAGGAAAAAAATAACTTAAATGGTTTTAGCAAATGGCTGCAATATAACCAAGTGTGAAAATTTTAAGGGGGTCTGAATACTTTCCGTACCCACTATAAATCTAAGTATGAACACTACAATGCCTTTTATTTTGTTTATTTTTTACATGTAAGCATCTGGTCCTGCTTGGCCTGAATTGTAATTGTAATTCAGTTCATTTTATTCAATTTATCGGACTTAGATGCCGCCCAATATTTATATCCAAATGAAAGCGGCCAAATTCTCTTCTGTCCTGTTGCTTTGCAGGGACTCGAGTGATTGTGGCATTTGCTAATTTTTTTGTGTTTCTGTATTTATGTCCTCACATATGCAGCACTATTCCAAATCGGTCAACAATTGTGTGTTCATTGAGTGGAGCAAGAAACCTGGACCAGCAGGAATTGGTTAAGCACTGCATGGACGACCATCGTAATGACCCCAATAAAGTGGTGAGAATATAATGACATGACGTGACAGAGGAGAGGGATAGAGTATTGAGGTAAAAAGAAAGGATAGAGGGATTGAGAAGGGATAAGAAAATGATGTGTAATAGTGCTATGGTGATAGGTAATAGTGGTAATATGATTTATTTCTAGATTTTCAGATTTTGCATTCAACGCTCACGTTTTCAACTTTAGTCCAACACAAGATGGTCTATTTCCCTTTACGTACGCATATTTTCTTCCTTTCACCATTATTCGTGTTTCCTTGTTATAGTCAGACCCCTCATTGTGTTTCCCTATAGATCCCTCGTAGATTTCATTAAATACTCTACAAAATTCCACTCTTGGTGGTGTTTTGTGTGTGTTTTGAGTTTAAATAAGCCTCTGTCATCTAGCACTCATATTTCATAAAATGTAGCAACCTTTAGATTGAGACTGATAAAAGGTTTGTCGTCGCTTTTTCCTAAATTTTATACATTAAAAGTGACGTAGTGTCCCTTTACGAGACAAATCAGTTTGATTTCAACAAAGCGTAAATCGCACTAAGCCAGAAGTGAACGCAGGCGTTTACCTTTCTTCATTTATTTTTCCAAATTAATTACATTTTTATCCAAACCAATGTACGCTACACAGTGATACATTAAAAATGTAAAGGCTGGTAAAAACAAAAAAAAAAACAGGGGCACCATCAACAAGGTGAGGAAAAAACTAAACTAAAAAAAACTAAATTTTTTACTCATAATAGTAATAAGTATGCAGTAATAATAATAATAATAAGAAGAAAAACAAATTGAAAATTATCTTAAATATCGTGTCTAACATTCTGTAGTTGTAGATGGAATCTTAGGAAAGACAGGGAAGTGCTTCTGACTTGCAAAAACCTGCAAAATTACTTTCTGTCAAAGCCAAATTTGTGGGTCAACTCGTCAAAAGGCGCAAATGTCCCATTAATGTAGAAATTGTCAACTGACCGAATCCAGGCAGCTTCCCACACTGCGAAGCCCCTGTCACTGACAGAGGGAGTAAACAAAGGGTTTAAATGCACATGAGATGACTAGGGTATAGAGTTAAATCTGAAATGTTGCTTAAATGAAGCCCAGATTTTAAGAGAGTTTTTAACAATTGCATATCCAGAGTATGCTGGAGGTGATGAAGTCTGAGGGAAACACAAAAGAGACTGCAAAGTAGGAGTTACAGGAAGCTTCCTCAACCTGCAGCCACGAAGGCGGCTGGTCGCAAATATGGCACCAGTGCAACAGGATGAGAATGTTTACAGCCCAGTAATAAAATAACAAAATTCGGCAGCCCTAAACCACCAAAGTCCTTTGAGGACTGTGAAATGTTTTTTCGTATCCTGGTAGTCTTGTTGTTCCAGATAAAGTCTGATATTAAGCTGTCAAGGCCCTGAAAGAAGTGTTTTGGGATGAATACAGGTAGACATTGGAAAAGGGATAACATTTTGGGAGAACATTTAATTTTAATGCAATTAATCCTGCCGACAAGAGACAAAGGAAGAGGAGTCCAATGCAGGGAGTCTACATAAATCGTACGTAGGAGGGGCGAGAAGTTGTGATCTGCTAGATCTGCACTTTTTCTGGTGATTCCAGATGCCCAAGTATGTAAAGTTGTCTATAGATACTTTAAAGGGGAGGTTTGAAAGGGCATATGTTGTAGCAGCCACATTAACAAGCATAAATTCACTCATTTGTATATTTAGCTTATAGCCCGATATTTTTCCAAATTTGTCCAGCAAGGTCATCACTAGAGGAATGGATCTGTCTGGGTCAGACGTGAACATGTAAGAGATCATCTGCATCCAATGTTTATGTACTTGTCCTACTCTTATGATACTAAGCATCTAGCTGGATCTAATGGCTTCCGCCATGGGTTCAATGACAATATCAAACAATAGGGGGAACGGTGGGCAGCCATGGAGGTCTTATTTTGAAAATTTATATTATTACACCTACTCAAAGGACTGTTGAAGAGTATAACGGCTTTGGTGTCAGCTGCAACTCTTGAAGCAGGAGCGCCAACTGCAGGAGAGAGAGAAACAGGGTAGTAACATCCGACACGGATGGGAACGATAAACAGCAGTGGACTGTGAATGGTCGACTGGTTAGAGCGTCAACCTCACAGTTCTGAGGACCCAAGTTCAATCCCCGGTCCCGCCTGTGTGGAGTTTGCATGTTCTTCCCGTGCCTGCGTGGGTTTTCTCCAGGCAATCCGGTTTCCTCCCACATCCCAAAAAACATGCATTAATTGGAGACTCTAAATTGCCCATAGGTGTGAATGTGAGTGCGGATGGTTGTTTGTTTGTATGTGCCCTGCGATTGGCTGGCAACCATTTCAGGGTGTACCCCGCCTCCTGCCCGCGACCGTAGTGAGGAGAAGCGGCTCAGAAAATGGATGGATGGATGTAATTTTAGCCGTAACGGTGCACGACTGGTTAGCACAGCTGCCTCACAGTTCTGGGGACCGGGGTTCAAATCCCGGACCCGCCTGTGTGGAGTTTGCATGTTCTCCCCGTGCCTTTGTGGGTTTCCTCCGGGCACTCCGGTTTCATCCCACGTCCCAAAAACATGCATGGTAGGTTGATTGAGGACTCTAAATTGTCCCTAGGTGTGCCTGTGAGTGAGGATGCTTGTTTGTTTGTATGTGCCCTACGATTGGCTGCCGACCAGTTCAGGGTCTACCCTGTCTCTCGTCCATAGATAGCTGGGATAGGCTCGAGCACGCCTCAGTCTCAAGCATGCCATTTTTCCAAATCGGACCTCAAAGCTCCAGCTTGTGCTGCAATCTATTAGTTTGCCTGAGATTTTGAAAAGGTTAAGGCTGCCGGACACCAAGCGACGTGGCCAAACCCGACTGAACTGTTGCCGCAGTGTGTGTGATTTGGCAACTGCATTCATGAGTGGCCGATCGCTCTGGTTTTGCCGCACACCATGGCAGCTTGCAGCCAATCAAAATGTTTTCCCTCATGCTAAAAATACATTTTCGGGTTTAACTGAGCCGTGCCACCTCAAGGCATATGAACAATATATAAAGCATCAAATATTGGGTTTTATATCAATACTTAACGATATTCATAATGTATAATGTGCCTGTGGATAATAATGCAAAGCTTGTGACCAGAATGTACGTGGGGGAGATGCCTCTTTCAGTATGTTCAAATGAATGTATCCAGCGAGTCTCCTTAGAAAAGATCCACTCCTTTGCTTTTATTCTCAACAACATCCGCTCTCTTTCGCAACCCGCTTCTTCGTTAACTATTAAATCTATCTTTTTATGGTATAAGAAATGTGACAAAGTACAATATACTCTATATACATCATCGAACAACTATACAGGCTTGCTGTTGAGGGCATCTATGTATACAGTCACTCAATGTGTCAATGGGTGTCGGCAACTCTTATTTTTAAGCGATGGTCCAGTCGACTTGGGTTAGGCCAGTTTAAGGCTTCAGATTCATACTTACTAACCCTGGAACACATAAAAGAACATTGGCTTTTAAACAGTATATATATATATAAGTATGTGTATATACATATATATATATATATATATATATATATATATATATATATATATATATATGTATTTACATATATATATATGTATATACGTATACGTGAGGAGAAGCAGCTCAGAAAATGGATGGATGGATTCAGTCTGATGGGTGTGGTCTTCTCCCAGTCGGCAATCCCTCTTGCCCAAGCCCCGCCTCTGGGGTATTTAACTCTTAACTCACACCTTCTCCCTCTAGTCTTGTGTTTTTCCTCTCCTCTTGTCTTGCTGGCAGCTCGCTAGCCGGGTGGCCTCAGGCCAACTCTCTCCCCCCTTCTTTTGTTTCCGTTGTCCCCATGTAACCATCATTTGCAAGGAATACCAAAAAGTGGTAATTTATTCACCTGTATAATGAGTCATTTGAGGAAGCGTAACCATGCACTCTGAATTATAGTGGAAGAAGTTGAGGCCCAGCCCCCAATCATAAGACCTGTTCCTCGTTGGGACTCCTAGATCATTATCAGGGCAAATTGCCCCTCTTCCATTCACCATGCCAACATGAGGACCACTGTTGGCATTGCCACCCAGCCACATGTGCATCAAAATAAAAGTACCACTTTCAAAAAGAAAGCACCGCATATTTTATGCTTTATTTTGACTTAATAAATACTTTGGAAGGGCTAGTAAGTGACTGTAGGTGGGTTGGAAGTGCCCCGTAGGTTGGAATTTGCCCATGTCTGCTTTATCTTACGATGTTTTTAACACGATTGCGGCACGACGCGTTTTTGCTGGAAGCCGCCAGGGTGTAATGTCTTCTCCGGCCACTAGATGTCACGATAGACTATTACAATGCATCAGTGCACCTCAGTTCTAACTAAATGAGTACATTAAGCCTAATAAGGCAGGGGGAAGGATTCCATCTTTGTGTTGGTAACGTTTTTGTATTGCATTTACTTTAGGGGGACTTTTCTAGGATGTTTATCCTTTAGTACTATTCTATCTTTTTATAAGTTGTGTGATATTTGTTAAATATTATGCATATTTTTATTGTTGTTATATTGATATTCCAGACTTTGCAAATCTACAAATCTACCACTTGCGTGATGCAAGACGCCGTTGCTGAAAGAAAACCTATGTCAAAGCTTGTTTAAAGTTTGCTGAACAACATTTGGACAAGGCAGTTGTATACTGGGAGAATATAATCTGGTCTGGTGAGAGCAAAATTTAACTCTTTGGATGCCATAATGCGCACCACATTTGGAGGTGAAATGGCACGGCACACCATCCCGACAGTGAAGTTCGGAGGTGGGAACATGATGGTGTGGGGCTGCTTTTCAGCAAATGCTACTGGTAAACTTTACATTATTGAAGGAAGGATGAATGGGCAAATGTACCGAGACATTCTTGAAAAAAGTCTGCTGCCATCTACAAGGATGATGAAAATGAAACAAAGGTGGACTTTTCATCAGGAGAATGATCCAAAACATACTGCCAAGGAAACTCTCAATTGGTTTCAAAGAACAAAAATAAAGCTGATAGAATGCCCCAGCCAATCACCTGACTCGAAGCAAATCGAAAATCTATGAAAAAAACTGAAACTCAATTTCCATAAAAGAAGCTCAGGGAGCCTTCAAGATTTGAAGACTGGTTGTGTGGAGGAATGGGCCACAATCACAACCGAGCAATGCATGAGACTAGTTTCTCCATACAGGAGGCATCTTGAAGCTGTCGTTGCAAACAAAGGCTTTTGTACAATGATATTTATCTACAACCCCAATTCCAATGAAGTTGGGACGTTGTGTTAATATACATAAATAAAAACAGAATACAATTATTTGCAAATCATATTCAACCTATATTTAAATGAATACACTACAAAGACAAGCTATTTAATGTTCAAACTGATAAACGTTATTGTTTTTAGCAAATAATCATTAACTTAGACTTTTATGGCTGCAACAGGCTTCAAAAAAGCTGGGACAGGGGGCAAAAAAGACTGAGAAAGTTGAGGAATGCTCATCAAACACCTGTTTGGAACATCCCACCGGTGAACAGGCTCATTGGGAACAGGTGGGTGCCATGAATGGGTAGAAAAGGAGCTTCCCTGAATTGCTCAGTCATTCAGAAGCAAAGATGGGGCGAGGTTCACCTATTTGTGAACAAGTGCATGAGAAATTAGTCGAACAGTTTAAGGACAATGTTCCTCAACGTACAATTGCAAGGAATTTAGGGATTTCATCATCTACGGTCCATAATATCATCAAAATGTTCAGAGAATCTGGAGAAATCACTGCATGTAAGCGGCAAGTTCCAAAACCAACATTGAATGCCCGTGACCTTCGATCCCTCAGGCGGCACGCCATCAAAAACCGACATCAATGTGTAAAGGATATCACCACATGGGCTCAGGAACACTTCAGAAAACCAATGCCAGTAAATACAGTTCGGCGCTACATCCATCAGTGCAACTTGAAACTCTACTTTGCAAAGCAAAATGTATTTATCAACAACACCCAGAAACGCCGCCGGCTTCTCTGGGCCGAAGCTCATTGAAGATGGACTGATGCAAAGTGGAAAAGTGTTCTGTGGTCCGACGAGTCCACATTTCAAATTGTTTTTGGAAATTGTGGACGTCGTGCCCTCCGGGCCAAAGAGGAAAAGAACCATCCGGACTGTTATGAATGCACAGTTCAAAAGCCAGCATCTGTGATGGTCAGTGCCAATGGCATAGGTAACTTACACATCTGTGAAGGCACCATTAATGCTGAAAGGTACATACATGTTTTGGAGAAACATATCCTGCCATCCAAGCAACGTCTTTTTCATGGACACCCCTGCTTATTTCAGCAAGACAATGCCAAACCACATGCTACAATAGTGTGGCTTCGTAATAAAAGAGTGCGGGTACTAGACTGGCCTGCCTGCAGTCCAGACCTGTCTCCCATTGAAAATGTGTGGTGCATTAAGGTGCGTAAAATACAACAACGGAGACGCCGGACTGTTGAACAGCTGAAGCTGTACATCGAGCAAGAATGGGAAAGAATTCCACCTACAAAGCTTCAACAATTCGTGTCCTCAGTTCCCAAACGTTTATTGAATGTTGTTAAAAGAAAAGGTGATGTAACACAGTGGTAAACATGACCTTGTCCCAGTTTTTTTGGAACGTGTTGCAACCATAAAATTCCAATTTAATGATTATTTGTTAAAAACAATCAAGTTTATCAGTTTGAACATTAAATAGCTTGTCTTTGTAGCATAGTCAATTAAATATAGGTTCAACATGATTTGCAAATCATTGTATTCGGATTTTATTTATGTATAACACAACGTCCCAACTTCATTGGAATTGGGGTTGTAAATACCAGTTGGTGCATTCAATACTTTTTCCCTGTGGAATTTCACAATATTACAAATAACTTAATTTCTGATCTTATTTATTCTACTTTCTTTGTATGTATGGATTACCTAGGTTGTTCCCAACATCTGGTGAAATTTTCATGTCAATAGCACCTTTCGAAATCTATTGAATGAGAAAAATGGTGACATGTTAAATACTTATTTCAGCCGCTGTATATATACTAATGATGGGTCAAACAACACTGGTGCGTCGGTACGTGGTGAGCGCAGAGCAAAACCCCGTGTCAACATGAGTCGGTGGGAGTCTCTTTCAGAGAAAATATAAAGTCACGTGATCGACACAGACGCTGCGTCCCTCCCAGCATCCAGGCACCTAAATGCATTTATAAGTAACCGAACGCTTTGACCCATTGGCATTTGTGTCAAAGGTGGAGTAGAGAGCGGATTGTGTGTGGTGCAGCGAGAGTAATTGAACTGTGTTATCATTATTTAAACAACAGGAAAGAGAAAGTTTTCTCCGGTATGGGATTATTTTGAGCTCAATACATCTAATAGTAAATATATCTTTATCAGACTTGAAGACTTTCTACTGCAGATTTTAAAAGGACTTGCACAAAAAGGACTTGCACATTTACAGCTTTCTGACGGGCAGGATACAGCAGGTCAGGCTGGGGGAGACCACCTCATCCACACACAACATCAGCACTGGGGCACCCCAAGGTTGTGTCCTCTCTCCGCTGCTCTTCTCTCTCTACACGAATGACCGCACCGCAACACACCCGGCTGTCAAACTCCTGAAGTTTACAGATGACACCACTGACATCGGTCTCATCAAATACGGTGACGAGTCTGCATATCAACAGGAAGTGGAGCGGCTGGAGTTCTGGTGCGGCCGACACAACCTGGAGCTGAAAACACTCAAGACTGTAGAGATGATCGTGGACTTCAGGAGGCATCCTTCGCCACAGCTGCCCCTCACGCTGTCCAGCTGCCTTGTGTCAACAGTCCTTCAAGTTCCTGGGAATTACGGTCTCTCAGGACCTCAAGTGGGCGATCAATATTAAGTCTGTCTTCAAAAAGGCCCAGCAGAGGATGTACTTCCTGCGGCTTCTGAGAAAGCACGGCCTGCCACAGGAGCTGCTGAGGCAGTTCTACATAGCAGTCCTCGAATCAGTCCTGTGTTCTTCCATCACAGTCTGGTTTGGTGATGCTACAAATAAAGACAAACTCCAACTGCAACGGGCAATCAAAACTGCTGAAAAGATTGTCGGTCGGAATAACCCTAACCAACCCTTGAGGACTTGCACACTGCCAGAACTAAAACAAGAGCGTGCAAAATCCTCTCGGACCCTCCACATCCCGCTCTTCCAGCTCCTTCACTCAGGTAGGCGCTACCGATCAATGCAAACTAGAACTAGCAAACATTCCAACAGCTTCTACCCTCTTGCAATCAACTTCTTAAACAGCTAACCTACAATTCCATTGCAACATGCTGCCAATTATTATTTTTTTGCCTTGAGTTTGTTGTCACAAATTTTCTGTCGGGCCAATTATACATACTCGTGCATTCACTGTAGTAGTCTCGCCATGCTGCACTATTTGCATATCTGTTGTTGACCAATACTGGCCACTCATGCCAGAATAGCATCTGCCCCATTTGCACACTGACTGAGGAGTATCTGCAACATTTGCACAATCAACATTGTCCCCGATTATCGCGCTACTCGTCTCTTTAAACTGCATACACTCCTTGAAGTCTCGGTGCCCTTTGCACAATGGTCAGTGCACCGGACTATTGCTATATTAGTCATTCAAACTGATCTAAGTGCTCGAGGACTCTGCATCTTTTTGCACAATTGTCAATAAATAAATAAATAAATAAATAAATTGTACCAGCATTACCAGATAACTAGCAAGCCTTTATTGCTCAGTGACTGTTTTTCTCTGTCTCAAACTGTTCTCTGTCAATTGACCATCTGCTGTCGTACTCGAGCGCCTCCAACTACCGGAGACAAATTCCTTGTGTGTTTTTTGGACATACTTGGCAAATAAAGATGATTCTGATTCTGAGAACGTTTTCTCCGGTATGGGATTATTTTGAGCTCAATACATCTAGTAGTAAATACATCTTCAGCAGGGACGCCTAGGGAAGTCTGTTAAAACTACTGCCCCCGCGACCCGACCTCGGATAAGCGGTAGAAAATGGATAGATGGACATCTAGTAAGGTAAGTGTTTACATTTCCTTTTCAATTTGCTGTTATTTGTTTTTTGTTGTTCATTTTAATTGTGGACCCTCTTGATTGGATGCATTTTTAGAAAGTTGCTTCACATAAACGCGTTAGCTAGATATACCAATGTATTGTTTTCACTTTTGGTACGTTTAACAATCAGATTTGTTTATTTTGTTTGCAGGGCTGTCATAAGAGCACTTCTTTGATGTTGAGACACTATCGAGCTCGACATGAAAAAGAAGCATGCCAGTGATGAACGCCAGTATGGTGAAATTTCTGTAACTTTGACACATTATGAATTCAGCAAAAGCCAATGAGGCAGTAAAACGCCTGAGGCTAGAGTGTGCAGCTGAAATAAGAGGTAACATAGCTCCAGCAGCAGATGAACTGCAGCCTGGGCCTTCGCAGCAGGATATGCCATCAGCACCCAGATCAGTCATGTGATGAAATTGTAATTTCAGGTTATTAATTCATCCATTTTCTGTACCACTTATCCTCACTTGGGTCGCAGACGTGCTGGATCCTATCCTAGCTATGGGCGAGAGACAGGGTACACCCTGAACTGGTCGCCAGCCAATCACAGGGCAAATACAAACAAACAACCATTCACACTCACACCGACGGGTAATTTAGAGTCTTCAATCATTCTACGCGCGGGCCAATTCGGCGGTCACGTGATGCAATGCAGGCGTTGTCGGCCGCGCGAGAACGGGAGTATAACGGGAGCTTTTTGCAAAACGTGCCAGAAAACGTTCCCGCTCCAGAAAGCTCCCTGAAAACGGACACACAAAGTCTGAGCTTTAAGTATATAGATGTTGCCTAACGTGCTTGACGCTATTATAATCACAGGTCCTTCTAAAGGTGAGACAGCATTTATGCCCTGAATACCATTTTATAATGATTTACCAGTTCAATTCAGAAGGCTTCAGTTTCCAATGTCAATTTGTTTTGCAATGAGTATATACAAGTCACAAAGTCAGTCTCTGAAAGTTGCTGGATTGGATTTGTGTTCTCCATGTTTTTCTCATGGTCAGTTTTATGTTGGTTGCTCAAGGGTTGGTAGATCTAATGATTTGTGTATATTGGCAGAGAATAAGATGATAAAAAAATATTGTCTTTCCTGAAGCATTGCAATAAACCCTTGAACTCTTTGATGTGTACATTATTAGTGCATGTGAACTATTCATGACGCTTGGAGCATTGGGCTTTCCGCATTAACTCGAGGGTTAAGGCGTGGTTTTCTCTTCCTATCTTATTTAGGTATATTTTCACTGTCTTTGTTTTTTCTGTCACTCCCCTTTAAAACGTTCTTTTCATCTGAAATTTTCAATAAAAATCCATCAGAATACAAACAATGCAACATACCACAGTGCTATCTTAATAACTCCACCGTGGCACAGTAAAACTGTTCCGGCATAAAAGGGATACATGTCCTCCTTTCTGTTTCACCAATCAGCCGAACAGGGCAAAAAAAATAATCAGGATGCCGCATCAGAATATGAAGGGTGATCAAGCAGTTTAAAGCCACAGTCGCGCACAGCATCCATTGCAACGACACAACTGTGAAACCAGATCCCTTCGTCAATTTTCTGGGCCGTTTTGACTTTGATTGCCTTTTGTGTCTGCCTCAGTAAATTAGTATGGTAATCTCCATTGATAGTATGGCATTTCTGAAAGTAATCAATAATGAATACAATTCCCTTCAAAACACAGAAGATGGAGGCCATCACTTTTCCTGCCAATGACACCACCTTGGCCTTCTGCAGTGGAGTAGAAGAATGATGTTTCCACTCAATGGACAACTGTTTGGGTCTCTGGCTCAAAGTACTGAACCCAACATTCATCTTAGGTGAGGAAACATTTAAGAAAACCAGGCTGGATCTCCTTCAAAAAGTCCCAAGTTCACCTGCGACATGACCAACATGGTGTGCTTTCGATGAGGCGTCAAAAGTCATGGCACCCACCAAGCAGAAACCTTCGACATGCCAAGTTCGTTATGTAGAATGTTCTCAACTCATTCACGGGAGATGCCTCCAACATTACCTTTCTATTTAACAGTGAAATGTCTGTCATCCATCACCATGTGGTGAACACAGTCGATGTCTTCTGAGGAAGTGGCTGTGGCAGGATGCCCAGACCTTGGGTCATCTTCAAGGCTCTCCTTAATCCCCTTGAATTCAGATGCCCACTTTTGCACAGTTGATAATGCTGGAGCGTCCTCCCCTAATGTAGCAACCATGTCAGCATTAATTTGCTTGGGCTTTTCCCTTTTTTCTGCAGACCTTTGACAGTACAGTGCCAAATTCCATAAGTTACAGAGGGAGACCCACAAGACTTTGACGAAATGATGCCTGATAACACCCTATAATAACAACAACATCCTCTGCAACAAAGTTGAAGAGTTCCACACTCAGTCAGTTCATGGTGTTTCACATCGTAGGCATTGCATATGTATTATGCATAGTTATTTTTACTCATTAAACCCCGTCATGGGGTAATTCAATTCCGACTCTGCAGTATAACTGTGAGAAATTAATTGACTGATAAAACTAACAGAACTACAGTATTGTTAAAACTTGGGAGAAGTGAGAAACATGATTCAAGTAATATTTAACAGCTAAATCAATGATGAGATTGTTGCTCTGATTACTACATATAACAGTTGCTTGTAGTTGCAGGTCTATTATTTTCAATACATAATGGCTATCTATGATGACATGATCTAACCATTGCTTTTAAACAAACCCCTAAAGAAATATTTGCTGAATTATCTGTGATAGAAAGTGGCTATATTCAAATTACATACATGCAACTGTGGCAGTGTTGCTGATTTAATCATTTTGTCAGCCTGACGTCTTTAATCTCAAAATAGAACACATTCAGCTACAACAGCAGACAGGATGATCTATGCATCATTGTAAGTAATAAAGCACTACGTGGGATACTAAATCACATCTCAGAACTACTAAAAGTAATAAAAAATAAATCCAGTATACTATATATTTACTATAAACGTGTCATCTGGTCATTTTTTGTCCCACCCACCTAAAAAAATGAAACTAAATAATTGAACATAAATACAATAAAGTGAAACTAAACCTAACCCTCTGACTGTTAGGCGGATGTGCCCACCACATGGATCATAATGGTTAACAGTATAACATCACGTCCATCCATTAATTTTCTTGCCCTCATTAGAGTCGCAGGTGACATTGAGCGAGAGGAGGGGTTCACCCTGGACTAGTTGCCCGCCAATTGCAGAGCAATAGTAAAACAAACAAACAAACAAACAAAAAAAAACAAGGAAGTAACTGAAGAAGAGTTGCAATTGAAAGCAAAGGGGTTGTAAAAGGGAGTATTACAACCTAGAGGTTGAGTTGCTTCAGAGAGTTCAGTTCAGTTTCCGCTGGACATACTGTTCTTTTTTTATTTTATAGTTGTTGTCTACTTTTTGTTAGCCACATAGGACAGAAACTCCTTTCCTACTTCATTAAAAAGTTAATTCATTCAGTTCATTAAGGTGTTTAATTTCTTCACATTTGTACTCTTTGGCTTACATTCACTAGTGGCCTTCTGTGGTGGACTTAAGAAGCAAAAAACATACTTGTACCTTGAGAGGGTAATTGAACTCTGGTTTCGTGTGCTGAGAAGCAATTTCAAATTGTTGAACTGCCAAAAATATTTACATTTTAAAAGTAACACTTTATCCACAAAGTCACTTGTTTGTCTTCCAACTTGATCTGGCTGTGACGGTCACCTTGTATTTGGCTGGTTGAAGAACCACGCCAAACTTGCCCTCCAACACAGGAGGAGGTTGACCTGATGGGGTAGAGAATGTGAAGCGCTGCAGAATCCAGGACAGGAAGATAAAAAGTTCCATCTTGGCTAAGGCCTCGCCAAGACAGACCCTGACCCCGGCACCAAACGGCAGGTAGCTGGATGATGGGTTGATCAGACCTGTGCCTTCACTATTCAAAAATCGACCTGCAGTGGGGAAACAAAAGGATTAAAATGACAGGTCAGATGTGGAATTCTTGAAGACTAAGACTTAGAAAGGCCCCAATGGTTCATGTGTTATATTACAGTATTATTATCCGTGAAAGGGCAAAGTTCAGATGTATTAAGTTTGCCATTAACACAAAGAATTGTGGCTACACAGGGCAAAAGGAAAAAATGGTTGAAATGGTAAGAAGCTATGCATTACCAACTCTTCTCAAGTCTATTGAGGGAAACTGATCAACTAAAGAATAAACATCATATAGAACAGCTCAAGCCATGCTTCAGATGTTACCAAGAGGAGACTCATGGCATGGAATGCAGCCATAAGGAGACCAAACATCAAAGGCATTTTTCCAAAGTTACTGTTAGTTAAAAATAGCTGCGCTCCCGCCAGGGACTCCCTCGTTTTGCTGGGGGACTTCAACGCTCATGTGGGCAATGACAGTGAGACCTTGAAGAGCATGACTGGTAAGTGCTCTGTTATTGGACTTCTGTGCTCATCACAAACTGTCCATAACGAACACCGTGTTCAAACAAAAGGGGGTCCACGTGTGCACTTGGCCCCAGGACACCTTAGGCCGCAGTTCGATGATCGATTTCAGAATTAGAATCAGAAGCACAATCGGAATTGTTGTGTATTAATCTCTTGTGTTGTCCCCTTTTACGTATGCCACGATGCGAGCTGGGAGATGGGGACGTCATTACATTGCCACGTTGAGTAAAGAAGAGAATAAAAACGCAGATGCAATGGCTTCCAGTCTCCCCTGTCGTCATTGATTGTTATACTCTTACAGACAAGTATATAACAAAACTGGCAACGAGGTACGACCTCACGTTTGTTGTTTTCTGCGTGGTAATAAGAAATCCGCTTTTAAAGTGTTCATTCGCGGGTGTGTTACGTGTAGCTGTGGCTGACCAGGCGGTGCGGTGAGATAACGGCCATGTTCGCGTTCGAAGGAGAACGTCGCTGCAGCGGTAGGGGAAGATTTCCCTGCGGTGGAAAGTAAAAGTTACCGCAAGACTTACTGCTGACATAGCTGCGCTGGTCGGACATATATTGTAGTACCATCGTTTCTGAATATTATGGGAGGAATAACATTCAACCTGCTGCGTAGTCTGGTACAACCAGACAAGCCAGGAAACAAGTCATATGAGGAAATAGTGGCTATATTAAAAAAAATCACTATGGACCAAAGCCGCTGGTCATTGCAGAGAGGCTCACATTCCATAAAAGGAACCAGGAAGAGGGGGAATCTGTTTCACAATTTGTAGCTGTATTAAAACAGTTATCAGAATATTGTGTATTTGGGCTGGCACTAAGTGACACTATACGTGACCGGCTGGTGTGTGGTCTACGCATTGAGGCTATTCAAAAACGATTATTGGCAGAAGCTAACTGGAGAAGGCAATTGAGATTACTACATAAATGGAGATGGCTGCAAAAGAATCACAGCAGCTAAGTGCGTTAAACCAAGTGCATAAGATGTTCACGGCGTCCACAAAGAAAACGACAGCTGGCCACTTTTGTTACCGTTGTGGAAAAGCGAGCCACCAGGCACCTGAATGTTGGTGTAAAGACTTAGACTGCACAAAATGTGGTAAGAAGGGCCACATTGAATGTGTTTGTCAAAGTCAGAAAATTCAGACATGCAAGCCATATAACGAGAGACAGAGAAGTGGGGAAAATAAGAAGAAATATGTGAATAAGATGGAACATGAAGAAGATGAAATGAGCGATGGTGAGTCAGAGGAAGATGTGAGTCAGAGGAAGATATCTTATCTATTATTGACGACAATGAGGATGGATACTGGTTCATACCATTACTGGAGAACCAACCAGTCAAGATGCAGGTGGACACTGGTACACGTGTATCCATAGAATCCAACGTTGTTTACAATACCAAACTTCAGCACATTGCTTTCGAAAGACTAAATTGAGGGCATACACTGGTGAGTCAGTACCAGTGTTAGGAGTTGTGTATGTAGCAGTGGAATATTACAAACAGAAACAGACTCTTCCACTGTACGTCATTTCGGGGAATTATCCCGCTCTGATGTGTCACCGGTGGCTGAAGAAGATCAAGCTAAACTGGCAAGAAGTGTTTATGCTGATCACACTTTCAGTCTGATGATATACCCCTGTTTTCACTTGTGTTCAACCCCTGTTGACTTGATATATTTTACTTCAAGGAGGTGACAGCTGCTCCAGTCACCTCAGTTCACGTGAAGAAATATCCGTGCACAGACCCAGTTTTGTCCGAGGTTGTTGAGATCATCACTCGGGGTAGGAGAGGAGAGATGACACCCACTTTCAAGCCATATCTGGTGCGACGAGATGAACTTTCAGTCCAAAATGGATGCCTTTTGTGGGGCTATTGGGTCATCATTCCACCACCGCTTAGAGAGAAAGTGCTTGGTGAGCTTCATCAGAATCGCTCTAGTACAACAACAGACAGTCAATTGACAGAGAACACTTGAGACATAAAGAAAAAAAAAAAAAGACAAAAAAAAATAAAACAGTCACTGAGTCGTGTAATGTCTCCAAAGACGAACGAAAAACACAAAAACAAAAACAATACTAGAGAGCGCGTTACCGAGGCGACCACACTGGTAGGGGCCATCATGCGGGGAACACTGTGGAATGGTGCGGATGAAAGAAATGGCACAGAGTTATTTCTGGTGGCTTGGCCTGGATGCACCCATAGAGGAAAAAGCAAGGTCATGCACTGACTGCCAAAAAGTAAGAAACCTCCCACAACTAAGGCTCCCTTACATCCATCGAGCTGGCCTGAGGAACCGTAGCAAAGAGTTCAAATCAACTTTGCGGGACCATTACAGAACCAAATGTTCTTAGTGGTAGTTGATGCTCATAGTAAATGGCCAGAAGTAGCTGTCTTAAAGAGTACCTCTGCAGAGACAACCATTGAAGAACTCGGGTATATATTACGCCGATTTAGTCTACCTCAACAACTCGTTAGTGATAATGGCCTACAGCTAGTGTCGGAGGAGTTCAGAACATTCAAGGAAGAAAATGGTATTCAGCACATTAAGTCTGCGCCTTATCATCCTGCTACAAATGGGCTTGCTAGTTTTGTTTTGTACAAACTAGCAAGCGCTCAAATCCTCACCAAGCTCACAGTCCCTCAACCGACGCCTTAGTGCTTTTCTTACAGAAACACCCCGCATGCTACAACAAAGGTGTTTCCCGCTTTGTCTATGTTCAAGAAAACGCTCCGCACTCGACTTTATCTTCAAAGACCTAAAAAGGCCAAAGACTTGGTCAAGACGAGACTTCAACAGAAAGCTCAAGCTGAAAACCGGGCCAGGGAAAAGGTACGGTCATTCACAGCTGGCGATAAGGTGCTTGCCAGGAACTATACGGGTGGTGTTAAGTGGACACCCGCGACAGTGATTGCAAAAACAAGTGCTGTGTGTTTTTCAAGATGGCGCCTACCAGTGTGGTCGCCTCGGTTACGTGCTCTCTAATATTGTTGTTGTTTTTGTGTTTTTCGTTCGTCTTTGGAGACATTACACAACTCACTTACACAAGGGGAGACATGCTAACCATCGAGGAGGCTACTCCGGACTTTCTTTCAAAAACTTTCGCAAATCCCCGAGTTACGTCCACAGTCTTTGGTGCATGGAGGCGAAGGCGATGCCACAGAGGGAAGCGAGCCGGCATCCAGGTGAAACTCCGCAAGAGAGGATACAGGTTGGTGTTCCCGTCGATCCACCTCGCAAATGTATGTTCCCTACTCGCCACATGAGTTCGCATCATTCATTCTCGCTGGCGTCTATATTCCGCCTCAAGCTAACACGAACGCCTCACTGCTAATGCTCGCCGAACAAGTCAACAAAATAAAAAAATAAAAAAACACCCGGACTCACCCCTCATTATTCTGAGGGACTTTAACAAAGCTAAACTTAACCACGAACTCCCTAAATACAAGCAGCACATCGACTGTCCTATCAGGGAAAATAACATTTTGGACCACTGCTATACTACGCTAAAAAACGGATACCGTGCCAAACTTCGTGCAGCACTGGGCTCGTTTGATCACTGCTTAATTCACTTAATACAGACGTACAGGCAAGAACTTAAATGTGCGAAGCCTACAGTGAAAACAGTGAAAAGGTGGACCAATGAAGCAAAGATGGAACTTCAAAGCAGTTTTGACCACGGACTTCTGCGTTAACCATCCGCGAACAGGATGTGAGACGCATCTTCAAACAACAAAAGATTAACAAAGCGGCAGGCCCAGACAATATGTCCCCATCCTTCCTCAAAGTCTGCACGGACCAGCTCGCTCCAGTCTTCACTCTTCAATAGATCTCTGGAACTTTGCGAAGTACCATGCTGTTTCAAACGCTCCACCATCATTCCAATCCCCAAGAAACTTGCAATCTCGGGTCAACTCAGTCAACATGGGACTGCACTTCATCCTAGAACACCTCGACATTGCAAGGACCTACACAAGGATCCTGTTCGTGGACTTCAGCTTAGCGTTCAACACCACATCCCTGAACTCCTTTCCTCAAAGCTTCTCCAGCTCAACGTCCCACCTGCCATCTGCCAGTGGATTTACAGCTTCCTGACGGGAAGGACACAGCAGGTGAGGCTGGGGGAGGCCACCTCATCCACACGTAGCATCAGCACTGGGGTGCCCCAAGTTTGTGTCCTCTCTACGCTGCTCTTCTCACTCTACACAAACGACTGCACCTCAACACAACCGGTTGTCAAACTCCTCAAGTTTGCAGATGACAACACTGTCATCGACCTCATCAAGGACGGTGACGAGTCTGCATATCGACAGGAAGTGGAGCGGCTGGAGCTGTGGTGCGGCCGACACAACCTGGAGCTGAACACGCTCAAGACTGTAGAGATGATTGTGGACTTCAGGAGGCATCCTTCGCCACAGCTGCCCCTCACGCTGTCCAGCTGCCTTGTGTCAACCGTCGAGACCATCAAGTTCCTGGGAATTACAGTCTCTCAGAACCTGAAGTGGGCGATCAACATCAACTCCGTCCTCAAAAAGGCCCAGCAGAGGATGTACTTCCTGCGGCTTCTGAGAAAGCACGGCCTGCCACAGGAGCTCCTGAGGCAGTTCTACACTGCGGTCATCGAATCAGTCCTGTGTTCTTCCATCCCAGTCTGGTTTGGTGCTGCTACAAAAAAGGAAAAACTCCGACTGCAATGGACAATCAAAACTGCTGAAAGGATTGTCGATACCCACCTTGTCTTAGTTCTGGCACGCTGCCAGAACTAAGACAAGAGCGTGCAAAATCCTCTCGGACCCTCCACATCCCGGTCACCAGCTCCTTCCCTCAGGTCGGCGCTACCGATCAATGCAAACTAAAACAAGCAGACATTCCAACAGCTTCTTCCCTCTTGCAATCTTCTTCTTTTTATTTTGGCTTGTCCCTTTAGGGGTCGCCACCAACCTTTTATTTATTTTTTTTTTTTTTTTTAGGGGTCGCCACCAATCCTTTTCCATGTAATCCTATCTCCTGCATCCTCCTCTTGAACACCAACTGCCCTCATGTCTTCCCTCACGACATCCATCAACCTTCTCTTTGGTCTTCCTCTAGCTCTCTTGCCGGACAGCTCCATCCTCATCATCCGTCTACCAATACACTCACCATTTCTCCTCTGGATGTGTCCAAACCATCGCAGTCTGCTCTCTCTAACTTTGTCTCCAAAATATCGAACCTTGGCTGACCCTCTGATGAGCTCATTTCTAATTTTATCCAACCTGGTCACTCCGAGAGCGAACCTCAACATCTTCATTTCTGCCACCTGTTGTCTCTTCAGTGCCACTGTCTCTAATCCGTACATCATGGCTGGCCTCACCACTGTTTTCTAAACTTTGCCCTTCATCCTAGCAGAAACTCTTCTGTCACATAACACACCTGACACCTTTCTCCAACCATTCCAACCTGCTTGTACCCGTGTCTTCACTTCTTACCACACTCACCATTGCTCTGGACGGTTGACCCCAAGTATCTAAAGTCCTCCACCCTTGCCATCTCTTCTCCCTGTAGCCTCACTCTTCCCCCACAACCCCTATCATTCATCCACATATATTTTGTCTTACTTCGGCTAATCTTCATTCCTCTGCTTTCCAGTGCATGCCTCCATCTTTCTAACTGTTCCTCCACCTGCTCCCCACCTAACCTAATCTGTCCACCTATCCATCACCACTGCAAACAGGAAGGGTCTCAGGGCTGATCCCTGATGCAGTCCCACCTCCACCTTAAATTAGTCTGTCACACCTACAGCACACCTCACC
This sequence comes from Phycodurus eques, assembly GCF_024500275.1. Taxonomy (NCBI): domain Eukaryota; kingdom Metazoa; phylum Chordata; class Actinopteri; order Syngnathiformes; family Syngnathidae; genus Phycodurus; species Phycodurus eques. The sequence continues at coordinate 26,698,358 of NC_084535.1, forward strand.
GCTGTTCTGCTGCCCTCGTACATGTCCTGTATTATTCTAACATACTTCCCTGCCACTCCAGACATCTGCATGCAGTACCACAGTTCCTCTCTTGTGTACTCTGTCATAGGCTTTCTCTAGATCTACAAAGACACAATGTAGCTACATTGTGTCTTTGTGCCTTCTGACCTTCTTTGTACCTTTCCATCAAAATCCTCAAGGCAAATAATGCATCTGTGGTACTCTTTCGAGGCATGAAACCATACTGTTGCTCACAAATACTCACTTCTGTCCCGAGTCTAGCTTCCAATACTCTTTCCCATAACTTCATTGTGTGGCTGATCAACTTTATTCCTCTATAGTTGCCACAGCTCTGCACATCACCCTTCTTCTTGAAAATGGGCACCAGATTACTTTTCCTCCACACCTCAGGGATCTTCTCACCCACTAGAATTCTATTGAACAAGCAAGTCAAAATCTCCACAGCCACCTCTCCTAGATGCCTCCATACCTCCACAGGAATGTTATCTGGACCAACTGCCTTTCCATTTTTCATCCTCTTTAATGCCTTTCTAAATTCCCCCTTAATAATCATTTCCACTTCCTGGTCCACCACGCTTGCCTCTTCTACTCTCCCTTCTCTCTCATTTTCCTCATTCATCAACTCCTCAAAGTATTCTTTCCATCTAGCTAGCACACTGCTGGCACCAGTCAACATATTTACATCTCTATCCTTAACCACCCTAACCTGCTGCACATCCTCTGTCTGGCCAGCCTGTATTTATCCTTTTCTCCTTCTTTAGTGTCCAACCTGCCATACATGTCATCATATGCCTCTTGTTTGGCCTTTGCCACCTCTACCTTTGCCCTGTGTCGCATCTCAATGTATTCCTTTCGTCTCTGCTCGGTCCTCTCAGTGTCCCACTTCATCTTAGTTAACCTTTTTCCTTGTATGATTTCCTGTACTGTGAGGTTCCACCACCAAGTCTCCTTCTCTCCTTTCCTGCCAGAAGATACACCAAGTACTCTCCTGCCTGCCTCTTTGATCACCTTGGCTGCAATGGTCCAGTCTTCTGGAAGCTCCTCCGGTCCACCGAGAGCCTGTATCACCTCTTCCCGAAAAGCTGCACAACACTCGTCCTGTCTCAGCTTCCACCACATAGTTCTCTGCTCTGCCTTTGTCTTCCTAATCTTCCTACCCACCACCAGAGTCATTTTACACACCACCATCCTATGCTGTCTAGCCACATTCTCCCCTACCACTACCTTACAGTCGGTAACCTCCTTCAGATTACATCGTCTGCACAAAATGTAATCCACCTGCGTGCTTCTACCTCCACTCTTGGAGGTCATCCTATGTACCTCAACACAACCGGTTGTCAAACTCCTCAAGTTTGCAAATGACAACACTGTCATCGACCTCATCAAGGACGGTGACGAGTCTGCATATCGACAGGAAGTGGAGCGGCTGGAGCTGTGGTGCGGCCGACACAACCTGGAGCTGAACACGCTCAAGACTGTAGAGATGATTGTGGACTTCAGGAGGCATCCTTCGCCACAGCTGCCCCTCACGCTGTCCAGCTGCCTTGTGTCAACCGTCGAGACCATCAAGTTCCTGTGCCTCTTCTGGAAAAAAGTGTTCACTACAGCCATTGGCATCCTTTTTGCAAAGTCTACCACCATCTGTCCCTCCAAGTTTCTTTCCTGGACGCCGTACTTACCCATCACTTCTTCATCACCCCTATTTCCTTCACCAACATGTCCATTACAATCTGCACCAATCGCGCCACGTGTGCCACTTCCTGTCGATCTGCAGACTCGTCACCATCTTTGATGAGGTGTGGTGTCGTCTGCAAACTTCAGGAGTTTGAAAGCTGGGTGCGTTGAGGTACAGTCGTTCGTGTAGACAGAAGAGCAGCGGAGCGAGGAGATATCGTTGGGGCGCCCCGGCGCTGATGGTGCATGTGGATGTGGTGGTGTACCCCAGCCTCAGCTGCTGTTTCCTGCCCGTCAGGAATTCACCGGCAGATGGCAGGTGAGACACTGAGCTGGAGAAGTTTGGAGGAGAGGAGTTCGGGGATGATTGTGTTGAACACAGAGCTGAAGTCCACAAACAGGATCCTCATGTAGGTCACCGCGCCATCCAGGTGTTCTAGGATGAAGTGCAGTCCCATGTTGACTGCGTCATCCACAGACCTGTTTGCTTAGTAGACAAATTGCAGGGGTCCTGTGACACTCTTGGCCGTAGGTGGTACTTACCCCAGCAGAACCAGACGCCCTCCTGACAAACTGACGTTGTAGTCTAGTGACTAACCCATTCCATTTGGGGCAGAATAATTCCACGGGTTCAATCCAGATTGAGGTAGTCTACCCTCTCTCCGTAGTTAGGCAAAAGTTTCTTTTGAGTCGTCAATGTTTCTCAGCAAGTACTGGCTGATGACTCAAAAACTCATAGTCCAGCCATTCCAGCATTTAGCCGTTCACACAGACTGCTGATTTCTTAATAAGGGGAAGAAAGGGATTGGGAGGTGCTAGTTGATTCTACAATGCAGTACCATAAAAGTGCAAAGAAATGCACGATTTCACAATCGCCACACTATTTTTGTTATTTTCCTTTGTAAAAAGTGTATTTGATTGTTGTTACTTTTTATTTTATACATAAAGAATACAGTTTTACTGCCGTGTTAAGTGCGCACTGCAGTGTGGGTCATTCCGAAGTTCGCGGTCATAAATTGTTCATGGAGGTGAAGGACTGTCTCACGGAAGGACTTACAATACTTAAATAATATTTACAATGAAAAGTGAGAGGGTTCAACTTCATTGTAGTCTTGACTGTGAGCTGGTTTGACGCGCTGCACGGCTGACATTACGTAAGTAAGTGCTTCTCCCCCACGTCAATCACCCACAGCTTTGCTAGTTTAACAGTTGCGTAATCTTGTCACCTATTCTCGCGCTTCACATCAAAATTATGATGGTAGGAGCGATGGTGTGTGTGTTTTTGTATGCCCCCAATATCAAACCGCCACTCAGTTTAACGTTTACGTACACGCACACACAAACGCATGGACTCGCACACACAGTTGCCTTCATGGACCACAATTGGCATGCATCCATCTATCTATCTATTAGTTAAGAGTCTTTAGAGAAATGTACTGAGAATGGTGTGCTTGTTTACGTTTAGATACTTACTGTACTGTGTAGTCATGTCAAGTCTGCACTAAGTTGCTGATTTAATGTGGCTTCAACTACACTAATATTTAAGTTCTTGGTTCATGTTGAGGCGGCATGGTGGACGACTGGTTAGAGCGTCTGCCTCACAGTTCTGAGGAGCGGGGTTCAATCCTGTGTGGAGTTCGCCTGTGTGGAGTTTGCCTGTTCTCCCCGTGCCTGCGTGGGTTTTCTCCGGGCACTCCGGTTTCCTCCCACATCCCAAAAACATGCATTCATTGGAGACTCTAAATTGCCCATAGGTGTGAATGTGTGTGTGGATGGTTGTTTGTTTGTATGTGCCCTGCGATTGGCTGGCAACCAGTTCAGGGTGTACCCCGCCTCCTGCCCGATTATAGCTGGGATAGACTCCAGCACGCCCGCGACCCTAGTGAGGAGAAGCGGCTCAGAAAATGGATGGATGGATGGATGGGTTCATGTTGATATAACTGTAACCTGAGTGGCGTACATTACCAAGTAATAGGTACAGTTAAAGTAATGCTTTTTTGTACTGTGGATAAGTGATATTCATGCCATTTGGTAGCTGCTGAAAGTAACTACTTGTTAAAAGTTACTTTTTTTCTAATTTAGCTACTTTTGAAATCAAGTAATCCATAAAGTAACTAAGTTACTTTTAAGCTCAAGTAATCAGTAACTGTTACCTTTGCAAGGTAACTGTGGCAACACCGTCTAGAATGTTCACTGGTAGGACATTCAATGTGCTGCTTGTATTTAATGAGTTCGTGGTTGAGTTTAGCTTTGTTAAAGTCCCCAAAAATAATGAGCAGTGACGTGTGGTGAGGTTCATGATTGGTGAGGTACTGACAGTCACGTGACGTCTGGAGCTCTATGAAGTAAGTGACAAAGCCGAAAACCAACATTGAATGCACGTGACCTTCGATCCCTCAAGTGGCACTGCATCAAAAACCGACATCAATGTGTAAAGAATATCACCACGTGGGCTCAGGAACACTTCAGAAAACCAATGTCAGTAAATACAATTCGGCGCTACATCCATGAGTGCAACAAAAAACTCTACTATGCAAAGCAAAAGCTATTCATCAACAACACCCAGAAACGCCGCCGGCTTCTCTGGGCCCGAGCTCATCTAAGATGGACTGATGCAAAGTGGAAAAGTGTTCTGTGGTCCGACGAGTCCACATTTCAAATTGTTTTTGGAAATTGTGGACGTCGTGTCCTCCGGGACAAAGAGGAAATAGAACCATCCAGACTGTTATGGACCCAAAGTTCAAAAGCCAGCATCTGTGATGGTATGGGGCTGTGTTAGCGCCAATGGCACGGGTAACTTACACATCTGTGAAAGCACCATTAATGCTGAAAGGTACATACAGGTTTTGGAGAAACATATGCTTCCATCCAAGCAACGTCTTTTTCATGTCTCCATAAACAGAAAACTTGCAATCAACACCAAAAGTCATGTTAATACAAGCTGAAATATTATTAGATAAGCTTGAAAGGATGTTAGGATCCGACATCTGTCCTTTTAGTTTTTTTTTTTTTTATTTCTCCAAATATCTCCCCTTAGCCTTACTGTTTAGGATGTCGAAATGTTATCCCACTCTCGTCTTTTACTGCAGCACGCTTGCAATTCACCGTATTACAAATGTACCATCAGTGAACTGCACAGTATATCATAATATTCCTGTAATTGAAGTTGTTTCTCACCAGGGTCAAAGAGCTCGGGGTGTTTCCATTCTTTCTCATCATGGTGCAGAGACCACAGGTTGACAATGACTCTGGTCCCTTTTCGCACTTTGAAATGTCCAAGGCTAGGAAAAAAAAAAAAAAAGAATTACATAATTTAGTTGAAATGCAAACTGAAACTGAAAACAACATCTGACTTGAAAACCTATGTTGACCACAACATATGTTCTTTTTTCTTTCTTAATCTTTTATTTAAAATGGTTCCAAATTTGTTAGAGAAAAGAGCATGTCTTGCTCACAGCCTTTCAGTTTGGCAATACTAAAGTATTATAAAGTATAAATATATTTTTTTTTTGTTGTGCTGAAAGGTGAAATTCCACCTTGTTATTATTGAAGTGGGTTACTGCTAAAAATTGTCCTCTTTTATGGACATTTAGCACCTGTGTGTTTTGTAGTTTTTTTTTTTAAAGACAAAAATAAAATCCTTATAGTGCTAAAATCCTTATAGTGCTGCTCTGGAGTACTTTTCCTTAGTTTGACTTCCCGACACCTGGCAAAGCTTCCCCCTTCAGCACCTAGTGGGCGTGACTGGCGTGGGCAACTTTATTTATTCATTTGACCTGTAGCCAGATAAGGCAATTAAGAACAGATTCTCATTTGTGATGCCGACCTGGCAGAAGACAAGAGCGTAAAAAAAAGCAAAATAAAAGTAAGCACAAATAGACAACACATTTTACAGTGTGAGTTACATCTTACATTACATCATAGCACATGGTGAATAAAAGGTTAATAACAAGCTAAAAACAGGTGCAGCGATCACATACAGTATCCCTGACTAACTTTTTAAACGGATGTGGGAGGAAACCGGAGTGCCCGGAAAAAAACCCACCCAGGCATGGGGAGAATATTCAAACTCCACACAGGCGGGGCCGGGATTTGAACCCCAGTCCCCAGAACTGTGAGGCAGATGTGCTAACCATGATTGAAGACTCTAAATTGCCCGTAGGTGTGAATGTGAGTGCGAATGGTTGTTTGTTTCTATGTGCCCTGCGATTGGCTGACGACCAGTTCAGGGTGTACCCCGCCTCCTGCCCGAAGATAGTTGGGATGGGCTGCAGCAGCCTGCGACACTAGTGAGGATAAGCGGTAAAGCAAATGGATGGATGGATTGCTATGAATGAGGTGAGTTTTATTATTTGTTGTTGAATGTTCCAGTCGTCCATCCATCCATTTTCTGAGCCGCTTCTCCTCACTAGGTTCGCGGGCGTGCTGGAGCCTTTCCCAGCTGTCATCGGGCAGAAGGCGGGGTACACCCTGAACTGGTTGCCAGCCAATCGCAGGGCACATACAAACAAACAACCTTTCACACTCACAGTCACACCTAAGAGCAATTTTAGAATCTCCAATTAATGCATGTTTGTGGGATGTGGGAGGAAACCGGAGTGCCCGGAGAAAACCCACGCAGGCACGGGGAGAACATGCAAACTCCACACAGGCGGGGCCGGGGATGGAACCCGGGTCCTCAGAACTGTGAGGCTGACGCTCTAACCAGTCGTCCACCGTGCCGCTGTTCCAGTCGTTTGGGACAAAAACATTGAAAAAAGGATCGACCAAAAGTAGTGCAGACTTTGGGAACGAAGAGGTTAAAAAAACTGCTGTAACGGAGAGTGTGGGTGGTGGTATGCATGGTGAGTAGATAGCGAAGATAGGGTGGGGCCTTGCTAATGAGGGTTTTATATATAAACCTTGACCAGTGAATTTGTCTGCGTGAGGTTTATTTCATTTTTTCATTGAACTTTTGGCCCCAAAGGACTGGAAATTTGCAGATTGTTGCTTTAGAATGAGTGGTTGTGTATTTGTTTTTTATGGTCTGGCCATCTCCCGAAATGGTTATTGTTCCACCATTTTTTATATAAACCCCCACTGTCCGTGAGGCTTGTAAGATGTCAATGTATGAGAGCCATAACAAACATTCTATTCATTAGTAACATGGACATTCTTGAGGTTCAGCAGTCACTGATATAGATTTTAACACATTTCTGAACCAAGTTGGAGACATGCAAGCTTTTTGTTTACATCCATCCATCCTTTCATTTTCCATGGCGCTTATCGTCATCAGGGTTGGAGGGGAGCTGGGGCTGACTTTAGGGCATGCATCTTAAGTTGTTTTATTTCAATGAATAAAAACATGTATTCAATTTAATTGGGGGAAACAAATTTATTTTTAAATGAACTTAGATCATCTGTGATTGTCCCAGAATAAGCCCCATAGCAGTGTTGACTGTACTGTACCTTGTATCCTTTAGGGCCACATGAGGGATGAGAAGAGGGGAAACTGGGCGGATCCGTAACACCTCCCTGATGGTGGCCTCAAGATAAGGCAGACTGCCTCTGTCGCTGAGCAGGGGGCTCCGCTCTCCCTCTAACTTGGTGTCCATCTCCTCCTGTATACGTTTCTGCACCTGAACACAGACTTAGACTATCTTTATGGAAACATGTCACTGACATAATGCATTCACTCGAAATTTAGCCTTAGAGCGAACCATCAACCTAACAAGATTTCATAATCTGACAACAACAGAAGTTAACCGGCCTAAACGTACAATTTTACATGATGCATCTTTGTAATGTGATATATGAGCTGCGTGAAGTGAAAGAAAGCAGCCTATTTTTTTTCTTTTTTTGCAGAAATATATAATAATATAAAAAGTGACCTATCCTAAAGTGTGTAATCTGCATTTTACCAAATACAGTTTTGGATTTGGTCAAGTGCTATAGCATTTTTACAGTAGTCCAGAAACATTAACAAAATTGTAAATCTGAAATTACATTTATTAACACCAACTGTAACGCTCATTTACAGATCTAATGTAAAGCGAGGAAGTGATTGTCCACTTAAAAGACTGTAGCCTAACAACCAATGAAAACGTTTTCTGAGGATCTCTCCTGCCCAACAGAAATGCCAAATTTAAATTCTTCCACTTTTGACCACACCCCCTCCATTCACTTTGTAGTGAAGATGAGCAACAACACACAATAACAGAAAGATAAGCAGATTGTAGTCACGAACCAGGTGTTGGGGTAAAAAAAAAAAAAAAAAAAAAAAAATTAAATTAAAAAAAAAGGTATTCTCTCACGTTACCTAGTCTGATTGATGAATGAAAGTCAAAATTGGTTGGATTGAATGTTTATGCTGTGTGAGAGAAAGCACAACTGAGCGTTCCTCATGGATGCTGTGACTGTTCACAAACTGAAGAGTAGTTGGTATACCTAAGCAATATTTGTACAAAAATTTGTGTTCATAAACGGAGTTGTTCGCGTGCTGAGGTTTCACTGTAGTAAGTTATTTGGATGAGTCATGTTGAGGGAAGGGGGACCGGAGGGTATGTTCCAACTACAGGGGAATTACACTCCTCAGCCTCCCTGGTAAGGTCTATTCAGGGGTGCTGGAGAGGAGGGTCCGTTGGGAAGTCAGATTCAGGAGGAGCAGTGTGGTTTTCATCCTGGCTGTGGAACAGTGGACCAGCTCTACACCCTTGGCAGGGTCCTCGAGGGTGCATGGGAGTTCGCCCAACCAGTCTACATGTGTTTTGTGGACGGAGAAGGCGTTCGACCGTGTCCCTCAGGGAGTCCTGTGGGGGGTGCTTCGGGAGTATGGGGTACCGCACCCCCTGATAGGAGCTGTTCGGTCCCTGTACGACCGGAGTCAGAGTTTCGTCCGCATATCCGGCAGTAAATTCCGGTGAGGGTTGGAATCCGCCAAGGCTGCCCTTTGTCACTGATTCTGTTCATAACTTTTATGGTCCTCAATCGGAAAAGGGTGACCTGCCCTCGGGGATGAGATCCTGCCCCAAAGTGGAGGAGTTCAACTATCTTGGGGTCTTGTTCATGAGTGAGGGAAGAATGGAATGGGAGATCGACAGGCGGATCGGTACAGCGTCTGCAGTGATGCAGACTTTGTATCGATCCGTTGTGATAAAGGAGCTAAGCCGAAAGGCGAAGCTCCCAATTTACCGGTCGATCTACGTGCCTACCCTCACCTATGGTCACGAGCTGTGGGTCGTGACTGAAAGAACAAGATCCTCTGGGATCCTCCGGAGGATCCTCCGGGATCTTGTTCTTGTACAAGCGGCCGAAATGATTTTCCTCCGCAGGGTGTCTCTCCCTTAGAGAGGGGGTGAGAATCTCGGTCATCCGGGAGGATCTCAGAGTAGAGCCGCTGCTCCTCCACATCAAGAGGAGCCAGATGAGGTGGCTGGGGCATCTGATTCGGATTCCTCCCGGACGCCTCCCTGGTGAGGTGTTCCGGGCACGTCCCACCGGGAGGAGACCCCGGGGACGACCCCGATACACGCTGGAGAGAACGCCTCGGGATTCCCCCGGAAGAGCTGGATGAAGTGGCTGGGGAGAGAGAAGTCTGGGTGTCCCTGTTAAAGCTACTGCCCCAGCGACCTGACCTCTGATAAGTGGTAGAAAATGGATGGATGTTGAGGGACACCTCAGTTCATGTGCACTATCATGCTTGTGCCACAGAGATGCACATGCCTGTGTCATCACAGCGTTTATGTTTGCTTTCATCCTGTGTGTCCATAGATTTCTTCGAATGCTGTTGTCTCCATGAGGCTGATGTGAGCAACACCTCCTTATTAAATATGCCATGCTCGGCTCAATATACTTTTATTCTCCATCGTCCGTCCATTCATCCGAATGGAACGTTAAGATGGAACAATTTAACAGGTTACCACGTAGCCAAGGTCTGAAAGAAGACACAGTCACCCTCAGATAACCATAACTATTTTACTACAGGACGATGCACAGGCGTAATTTATGGAGGATACAGGGGGACATGTACACACCACTTTTTCAGTGGGCTGTTTTTGTCCCCTGCAAAAGTAGTTCTAAGTACCACCATAAAGACCAACATTAAAATAAAGTAGCGTCATCGGCCCAAGTGTTCATCAAAAAGTAGGCCCAGGTTATATTCCTAAAAAGTGCATTCAATATTATGCACAGTGGGAACATTAACACTGTGCTTGAATATAGAAAATAAAAAATAAAAATAAAAACAGTACTTACTGATTCAAATCACATACACGTATTGTACATAACAAATAAAAATTTTACCTAAATAAATGTTTGAAATAAAAATTACCAAATAATTAAATACAAATGTATTTTACTTAAAAGTACTAAACTGTATTTACATAACAAAATAAAAAAGTTGAAACCCCTGTAACATGCAGGTTGAACCTTTAATTTAGATTCTTTCAGATACCACTAGAGGGAGCGCGCACCATACCATACTTTGAGAACCACTGCACTATGCTGCTGTTTTATACATAATTGTTGTCTATGTGACCCTCATAGTACACAAATAATTGCAATTAAATTGAATAAGCTTGTTGATGGCTACAAAAAGTATCTGGTCCAAGTGAAACTTACAAGGGACATTCAACCAAATATTAGTGGGGATGCAGGCCTGAATGTTTAATTTTGACGCTCTTTGGACAAGAGAAAATCCAAAATAAATTCAAATTTGTGCACCTGACGGCATTACCTCAGGGTGATGGATAAGGTAGATAATGGCCCATTTGAGGACAGTGATGGTGGTTTCCATCCCGGCTCCAAAGATATCACCCACAGTCATAAGGATGTGGTCATCACTAAGGCCCAAAGCCTCAGAACTGATCTCTACTGTGTTGTTGTTCTCAGCACTGCGCTTCGCACTGAGTAGAACATCTATCAGGTCTCTCTTCAAATTGTCGCTGTAATCTGCCTGGGGGGGGGGGGGGGTCACATTGTGTCAACATACAGAAAACACAGCATATCTCATTAGTTCTGAGAATAAATAAATTTCTTGTCATGCTACTTAGTTAACAACACTGACACAGCTCTTAATAGCCATATTCAGCCATATTTTTTATGGTTTCCAAAAAGACTGAAAAAATTGCTTTACTCTAAGACATCTACTGTACCTTGTGTTCCTCATATTTCTTATGTAGAAGTTTGTCTCGGACTGAAACAGATTCTTTCAGGAGACGGAGGTCTGCATTAGGAAAAACCTGAAAACCAAAACGGTTGTTTAAGAATATGACTGTTCTGTATTTAATAGTTTTCATTCCACATTTCAATAACACACTGTTTTGGACTTACAAATGATATGACATGTAATTTGGCGGCACGGTGGACGACTGGTTAGAGAGTCAGCCTCACAGTTCTGAGGACCCGGGTTCAATCCCCGGCCCCGCCTGTGTGGAGTTTGCATGTTCTCCCCGTGCCTGCGTGGGTTTTCTCCGGGCACTCCGGTTTCCTCCCACATCCCAAAAACATGCATTAATTGAAGACTCTAAATTGCCCGTAGGTGTGAGTGCGAATGGTTGTTTGTTTGTATGTGCCGTGCGATTGGCTGGCAACCAGTTCAGGGTGTACCCCGCCTCCTGCCCGATGATAGCTGGGATAGACTCCAGCACGCCCGCGACCCTACTGAGGAGAAGCGGCTCAGAAAATGGATGGATGGATGGATGACATCTACTTCATTCATTTATTTGCTACCCTTATCTTGTTCGGGGTCAAGGGTGAGCTGAGGCCTATCTCAGCTAAGTATGGGCAAGAGGGACACAGTGGACTGGTTGACAGTCATGCGGCTACATTTAGAAAAACAAACTTTCACATTCACACCAATTTAATTACTGAAACACTGAACAGTTGCAAATGTGCGTTCAAAGGTTTAGAGAAGGTCAAATTAGGTTCACCTGTAAAGGTTTTAGGATATTTTAGGTTCATCCTTAAATTTCACTGCTAAGCCGAATCTCCTTAACCTTTTTGTTAGCAGTGTGTGGACATCAATGTAAAATGTTACTGATTATTAAAATGATTGCCGAGCAGGAAAACACAACTGCTTTGGAAATGTCTTTTTTGATTGTTTGCTGAAATAAAGGAGGCACAGTTTCTCCGGTTTCCTGCCACATTCCAAAAACATGCATGGTATGTTAATTGACAACTCTAAATTGCCCGTAGGTGTGAATGTGAGTGTGAATGGTTGTTTGTTTGTATGTGCCCTGCGATTGGCTGGCAACCAGTTCAGGGTGTACCCAACCTCCTGCCCGATGATAGCTGGGCGGAGTTTAGAGTTTCCAATTAATCTACTAGGCATGCTTTTGGAATGTGGTGAAAACCCGTGTAGGCACGGGGAGAACATGCAAACTCCCCAGAGGCGAGGCCGGGGATTGAACCCCGGTTCCTCAGAGCTGTGAGGCAGACACTCTAACCAGTCGCCCACTGTGCCGCCATATACAGTGCCACCAGAAAGTATTCACACCCCTTCACGTTTTCCACATTTTTGCTATTGCGTTATTCTAAAGCTGATTTGAGTATAGTTTTATTTAAAAAAAAATATATATATATATATATATCCCATAATGACAAAGTAAAAACATATTTTCAGACAGTTTTCAGACAAATTTATCAAAAATGTAAACATCCACCCATCCATTTTCTGTACCGCTTAGCTATCCCAGCTATCTTCGGGCGGGAGGCGGGGTACACCCTGAGCTGGTCGCGAGAAAATCACAGGGCACAAAAATAAACAAACATTCCCACAATTTCGAGCATTCAATCAACCTACCATGCATGTTTTTGGGATGTGGGAGGAAACCGGAGCACCCGGAGAAAATCCACCCAGTACGGGGAGAACATGCAAACTCCACACAGGTGGGCCCGGGATTTGAACCCCGGTCCTCAGAACTGTGAGGCAGAATTGCGAACCGGTCGACTACCGTGCCGACAAAAATCTATTCACACCCTTGGCTGAATATTTTGTTGAAGCACCTTTGGTAGCAATCACAGCCTCAAGTCTTCTTGGGTACGTCTCTGCACACCTGTTTTGCGGCATTTACTCCCATTCTTCTCTGCAGATCCTCTCAAGGCTTATATAGACAGGTGTGTGCCATTCCAAATGATGTCCAGTCAACTGAATTTACCACAGGTGGACTCCATTCAAGTTGTAGAAGCATCTCAAGGATGATCAGTGGAAATCAGATGGATCTGAGCGTAAACTTTGATTGTCATAGTAAAGATGTGAATACTTTTTACCTATTATGTTTGAATGTTTAAATGTTTTTATAAATTTACACAAATGTCTGAAAATATGTTTTTAGTTTGTCATTATGGGATATTTTATGTAGACTTTATGAAGACTTTGCACTCTGAACTGGTCGCCAGCCAATCGCAGGGCACATATAAACAAACAAGTATTCACACACACACCTACGGGCAATTTAGAGTCTTCACTTAACCTCCCATGCGTATTTTTTGGTTGTGGGAGGAAACCGGAGTACCCGGAGAAAACCCACGCAGGCAATGCCGGATTCGTACGGTCAGGCGGATGTGTTAACACGTCGTCCACCGTGTGTGTGTGTGTGTGTGTATATATATATATATATATATATATATATATATATATACACACACACACACACACACATATACATACACACACTGTATCATACATCACACTCATAGTAATGTAGCTGCAGTCATCATGAACCCATCACATTCAAACACATGTTAAATTAAAGTCAGCACACACCCGCCACCATTTGGTGAGCTTCTAATTAACCCTAACTACATTTAGGATGTTCTGATCTGCTTTGCCTTACATTTTTGTTGTCATCGTCCACAGAGAGTTTCCACAGCATCAGAGGGATCTCATTGTTCAAAGGTACCAGTCAGGAGAAGAGTACAAAAGAATTTCCAAGTGGAGAAAATATGGCGCACCAACATTGCCAAGAACAGGACGTCCCACCAACATTAATGAAAAGATGACAAGAAAACTGGCCAGGGAGGCTGCCAATAGGCCAACAGCAACATTGAGGGAGCTGCTGGAATCTCTGGCAAGTATTCGCTCTCTCTTCTCTCTCTACACGAACGACTGCACCTGTCAAACACCTGAAGTCTGCAGACGACAACACAGTCATTGGCCTCATCAAAGACGGTGACGAGTCTGCGTATATCGATAAGAAGTGGAGCGGCTGGAGCTGTGGTGCGGTCGACACAACCTGCAGCTGAACACGCTCAAGACTGTAGAGATACTCGTGGACTTCTGGAGGCATCCTTCGCAGTTCCTGGGAATTACAGTCTCTCAGGACCTGAAGTGGAAGATCAACATCAACTCCATCCTCAAAAAGGCCCAGCAGAGGATGTACTTCCTGTGGCTTCTGAGGAAGCATGGCCTGCCACAAGAGCTGTTGAGGCAGTTCTACACAGCAGTCATCGAATCAGTCCTGTGTTCTTGCATCACAGTCTGGTTTGGTGCTGTTACAAAAAAGGACAAACGCCGACTGCAACGCACAATTAAAACGGCTGAAAAGATTGTCGGTACCCCCCCCCCAATCACCCTCCCATCCATGAGGACTTGCACGCTGCAAAATCCTATTGGACTCTCCACATCCTGGTCATCACCTCTTCCAGCTCCTTCCCTCAGGTAGGCGCTACCGATCAATGCAAACTAAACCAAGCAGACATTCAAACAGCTTCTTCCCTCTTGCCATTAACTTCTTAAACAGTTAACTCACAATTCCATTGCAACACGCTGTCAATTTTGTCTTGAGTTTGTTGTCGGGTAATTATACATTACTCGTGCACTCACTGTAGTCGCTCGCCACCCTGCACTATTTGGATATCTGTTGTTGACCCATACTGGCCTCTCATGTGCCTGAGTAGCATCTGCAACATTTGCACAATTGAGATTGTCCCAGATTATCGGACTACTAGTCACTTTAAACTGCACAAATGTTCTGATTTCTCTGCGGCCTTTGCACAATGGTCATTACACCAGACTATTGTTCTATTAGACATTTCAAACTGCTCTAATTGCTAGAGGGCTCTGCATCTTTTTGCACATTGTCAAAAAAAAAAAAAAAAAATTGTACCGGCATTACCACATTACTGGTAACCTTTTATTGCTCAATGACTTTGTTTTCTATGTCTTTATGTCTCAAAAGTATTCTCTGTCAATTGACTGTCTGTTGTCGTACTAGAGTGGCTCTAGTGAGAGACAAATTCCTTGTGTGTTTTTGACATATTTGGCAAATAACGCTGATTCTGATTCTGAGTCTGGTAATGGCTGTTTAGTACAGATATCTCTGGTTTTCTTCATTTGTATATAAGAGGCACTTCAAATGGTGGCAGGTGTGTATTTCTCACAAGCATTTTAAACCCATGTACACTGCATAACTCATAATATTTTTGCTGACCTGTAACCATGGGAAAATATCCACCAGGCTGTCTTTGGCAACAGTGTCCACGATCCCCTGGCTGTAAAGAAGTAGGGCCTCAAACTCAGGGTCTCCAATGGAGTATGTGGAGTTGAAACAGAGTGAACAGATGACATTGGTGACAACCCGCGTCAGATCGGGAGAAAAGTCCACAGAATCCTCAGCAGCAGATTTTTCTGACATGATGGAGCAAAGAGACTGGGCCTGTGAGCAGACTGAGAAGGAGGAGGAGGAGAATGCATTAGAGCTGTCTTTTATTAATGGGAACATTTCATAGAACTGCTTGATTTTTTACACAAGTAAACACACTGTCACTGTTTGAAATGTAAAATGCAGCCTCCAACGATGACATTTGCTCCGGCTTACGTAATGTCTGTTAAAAAAAATACTTTTTAAGTTCACACTCAACTACACCACCCACAAAAGGTACACCTCCACATGAATGGAAACTGTATCAAAAATGTTAAATAAATGAGAACGTGTGTTTTGAGTTAACCAGATAAGATGGTGGAATATGGTGTCACCATACAGTATAGTGTATATTGCAGTGCATAAGAAGACTGAAAATTAAAGCTGAAAAGAGGGAAACCGATTCCATTTTCTTTGTTCTCAATTTGGGATGATGTAATAGCCAAGTGTCTCAATATTTTGCCCCTATGGTGGCTATACAACGTGGACTGTTTTTAATTGTGGATGCAATAAATGTTTAAGCAGTGTAGGGGGATGTTTTATAGCACAAAGATAAGAAAATAGAAAAGACTGATCATAAATTGATGCGACTATGGTTTTTATATACAAAACACTACTCACTGATCTTCTCAATTGAGGCAGATCCTTGTCCAAACATGTGGAGAGCTCCATGGACAAGTTTCCTGTGGAACTTCCAGGTAGCACTGTAGTCTCCAAAAGCAATGTCTTTCCCATCTCTGGTCAGCACATCCGTGGTTACCTTAATTCCACAGAGAGGAATATCAGATTGTGAATGTGTGCAAGGAAGAAACTGCAATCAAAATTATTTTTCAAAGGGGGTCATGAACATAAGACAAAGTCTACGCACTGTTCTTGGTCTCCCTGCAAATATCTTGCCCTTCTTCAGCAGTACTTCTTTGGCATGTGAGTACTGGTTGACAATGATGACTCTGTGCGAGCCCATCATCAGTGAATATGTTTGACCATATTTCTCCTGTAGTTTCTTGAAAAGCACGTGAGGCGGATATACACTTCGTAGGCTCAGCAGACTCCCGATGAAAGGGAGCGATGGCAGGCACGGGAGCTCCTGTATTGACTTTCGTAATCTTACCTTAAAAGCTAAAATACTCAGGCCCATGAAAAAAAACACATAAAGGCACAGAAGAACCCAGTCCATTTTTGAGTCCAAGAGATCCTCAGCAGAAGTGGCTTTGGTGGAGAGAGGCCCTGAGCTGCAGCTCGACACCTTTTTAAGCAGCTCCTTCAATGTCACATCCTTGAAACTGTGCCAATTTCAACAAAATAAAACAGCACTGGAAACATGGATAAGTATAATGAAATGTAAATTTGTACTTCATATGAAAATTTAACAGTAGAAAAAACAGGGTTAGGGTTAGTATTTTATATTTCGAGGTCGGGTCACGGGGGCAGTAACTTTAGCAGGGACGCCCAGACTTCCCTCTCCCCAGTCACTTCATCCAGCTCTTCCGGGGGGATCCCGAGGCATTCCCAGGCCAGCCGAAGGACGTAGTCTCTCCAGCGTGTCCTGGGTCTCCTCCCGGTGGGACATGCCCGGAACACCTCACCAGGGAGGTGTCCGGGAGGCATCCGAATCAGATGCCCCAGCCACCTCATCTGGCTCCTGTCGATGTGGAGGAGCAGCGACTCTACTCTGAGATCCTCCCGGATGACCGAGCTTCTCACCCTATTTCTAAGGGAGAGCCCGGGATCTTGTTCTTTGGGTCACGACCCACAGCTCGTGACCATAGGTGAGGGTAGGAACGTAGATCGAGCGGTAAATTGAGAGCTTCGCCTTTCGGCTTAGCTCCCTCTTTACCTTTATATTTCATATAATATAATCTAAATTAATATGATACAGGTAGCAAGGTGGAAAAGGGGTTAGCACGTCTGCTTCACTGTTGAGAGGTTCTTATGTTCCTCCCCAGGTTTGTGTGGGTTATCTTCAGCTATTTGTCTTCCTCCCACATTCCAAAAACATGCAAGTTCATATAACTGAACTCGAAAGTGATCATAGGTGACTGTGTGAGTGTGTGCATAATGTGTAATATGATGTAAGGCTCCACAGTACACAGCACTGTGAGCCGGTTGTGCACACTACTGTGTGCACAACCGGCGGTTTAGAATTTGGGTTCTGGCCTTCCTCTGTGAGTTTGCTTGTGTGGGGTTTCAGTGGGTACGCCAGCTTCCGCTCACATTCTAAAAACATGCTTTTTAGGTTAATTGAAGACTCTAAAGTGTAAATTATCCATAGGCGTGAATTCTAGTGTGAATGGTTGTCTATTCGTGCTCTGTACCTCGCCCCAAGTCAGCTCGGATAGGTTCCAACTAATCCTGAGGATAAGCGGTAGGCTATACAAAATGGAGGGATGGGTATAACGTAACGTAACTTTAGCATAGCATGGCATATCAGTGATTCTCAATCAGTGTGCCGTGGCGGTTCTGGGTGGAGGTTGCAGGGGGGCCAGTGCCCCCTTAACACTATGCCTGGACTCCCCTGTGGCATCCCCTCCATACAGTTACTACGCAGTACTGTGGTAAAGTCCCTTGGTCAGCATCAGGAGCTCATGTGCACTAACTACGCAGTTGCCGCACAATGAAAACGAGCAAGGAGGCACTACACAGAGCACAACCTGCACAGACGATATATTAACACAAAAAAAAACTAAAACCAAAAGTTGTGAGTAAAAGACATAGACAGCTATTGATATTCCTAACTACAGCATGTACAACATGTAAGCAGGACACAGAGTAGACAGTAGACAGAGGAGACTAACAATGGAGCGACATCTACTGGACGTGAATCTCAAGGATATCACAGAATAAAGCCATTTGTGGCGGAGTCTAGGAATCATATGGACCTCAAGATGGATATGAAATATGAAACATTTCAGTCAAGGTGCATTGTATAAGACCTATTCAACTTGAAATTTCATTGACGAGAATAATGATTAGAAAGTGGAGAGAGCCAAGAGATAAATATAAGCCAAATCAACCTGTCCCAGATATTTTCAAGACTACTTTAATATCATTTTCTTATTATTATTATTATTATTATTTTTTCAAACCTGTCATGTTCAGCTTTTAGGTCAAGCAAAATGGAGAATCTGTATCCCTTTTTGCACCTTTACTGTGCACAGTGTATTTTTATTTTTTTTTACTGTCACTATGGTTCTGGATATTTATTGGAAATATCAGTTGAATAGAACGAGGTTTTAAAGGGGAGTGACCGAAGGAAAAAGGAGATCCATCTATCCATTTTCCGTACCGCTTCTTCTCATGCGGGTCGTGGGCGTGCTGGAGTCCTGAGAACTGTGAGGTGGATGTGCTAACCAGTCCTCCACCGTGCTGCCAAAGGAGATGACAGAAAAAAATTAACAAAAAAAGACGACACTAGTTGTAAGAACCAAAACCAATCATTATACGCATTATCCAGCGTCACATTGGGTTTGAGTATTGTACAAGGCAATAGTGTTACACCCTGTGAGGGAAGAACAGGACAATGTACGATAACACAGGACAAGAAAGACATGGACAGAAGGGGAAGAGAGCAGGACGGGTAGTGGAAGTCAGTAAACATGAAATATGAATTAAAATTGTCCACGCATTCCTAAGTTACAGAACATTTTCTGCCAAGAGGCCTGAAATCAGGTCATTCGAATTTCTCAAGCTTACATACGTCACAAGCGAAGATCGCCACCTACCTCTCCGCTCCCGAGCCAGCGCTGTCAACATAGCAAACACGTGTGCTCTCACAAGTAGTGAGGGTTTGGGTCTTCTACACGGAGACAACCAATCAGAGGAAAGGGGGTGGTCAAAACTGGTTCGAACAGAAGTAGCTGTCAATGGGGCCTTTTCTGGACACTGGCATGACAAAACCAAGGTGTTTTTTTTTATTAAGTTAAACCTAACCTTTTATACTAAGTCCCTATTAGAGAGTCACTCTATGGAGGTCTAAATAGCCAAAATATGGGACCTTTAAATAATTAAGTAATCCATCCATTCATCCATTTTCTTTACCACTTATCCTCACTCGGGTCGCGGGCTGCTGGAGCCCATCCCAGCGATCTTCGGGCGGGAAACGGTCGCCAGCCAATCACAGGATAATTAAGTAATATTTTTCTTCAACTAATTTAGTCACATATGTGCCCAAAATATAATTTCCCCGGCTTCAAAGGTTTTTGGCAGCAAACAGTTATTGTGTTGTGAACCAAAGCCCTGTAATTAGCCTCTATATTGATCAGTTATTAATTAAATGTGTTTTAATGTTTCAGTGACAACAGACGCCGTTGATGCTTCCAGCCACCAAGTTGCTGGCGATTGCAGCTGTAAATTTGATTTTGATTACATTATTAATGCCCCAAAGAGAATTTATTACCTACATTTTTTTTTGTTCATTGATAATTAATTTCTTTTTTGTGGTTGGTGCTGTAAACATACTTCCTGTGTAAATGTACCATATTAAAAACAGACGGAAATAACACTATAAATCTAACAGTGACTTTGAAATCTGTCAAAAAAAAAAACGTTAAAAAGCATGTCTCAGTCTTCGTTGTCTGTTTGTGAAATTTTGTGCTCGCGTGCTACATTCGCTCACATCTCCTGGGGGCTAAGCCCCCCCACACTCCCTTCCCTAAAACCTTGTTACGCCCCTTCCACTTTCACTTAATTTGTTAAAAACTCATTTTTTAAATTAATTAGAAATACAGCTTTGTGCATATCTAGCTATGCCAGCGTCACACAGTGGCAGGTAGTATAACAGATTATTTTCCGTGAGATGCCATAAGGTACGACACACACAAAAAAAGAGGTTGTTTTGGGGCAGACGCCATGCACACTAGTTCGTCCCTGCCCGCGTACCGTCGTTAGTCCACAGTAAATCAAACATGGCGACGACCGAAGCTCAACCTCGGTTTGGTCAATCCGTGAAAGGCTTATTATCCGATAAAGTTGGCTCTTGCAGCGTGGACGTGATCGCCTTGACGCGCCAGGTGCTTAAAGTTTCTCGCAGCCAAGAGGTAAAGGCGATGCTTTGATTCTTTGCTATCTCCTAGCAACTCCACATTCAACTGGAACTACGACCCGAAACATCATTGAGTACAACGTAATTCTGCTATTTTGTAACGCACTGGAATTCCAATTTGGTAGCAACAACGTCATATCACATTATGTTCTATTATGGGAGTATCACGTCATATTGTGGTTAGCTTCATTTTGCTAATGCTAACCCTACTTTGGTGGAAAATGTAGCTGACTATCAGAAGACCTATGTAACGCTATATTATATAGTCACATACAGTACCAAGAATGAAGCGTCTTGAAATTAGCTAGCTAGACTTAATATTTGTTGTAATGTTTGCCTTATATTTGCTGTGTTGCCTTCCAGCTTTTAGGTCAAGCAGCCAGAAACATGGTCATTCAGGAGGATGCTATCCTACACTCCGAGGACGTAAGTATGAAGACATTTGTGGGTAACACTGATCAGTTTTGATTCTTTGTGTTTGTATCAGCAAGTTGATTCATAATTACATAGGCTATAGAAAGTCAACACACTCCTGTTAAAATACAAATTCTGATGGGGTGGAGAGACCACAATAAAATAGTAAATATGTTTAAAAAAACAACAACAAAAAAACAATCACATTCTGTACAATTTGCTTCAAAAACAAACCTTCCATGCCAAACATACATTTTCAAATCATGGCCAAATAGTTCAACTTTGTCAGTACATAACTCTCTTTGCCACATAGTGGCATAGACATTTTCCTATGCAAAATATAAATTACCATCACTACATTCCCCTGCATGAAAAATGTTATACTGTTATATGAATTGCAACAGGTGGATACACAGGTTTATTGGACCTTTTGCCATCCTACGGAAGCGCATTTAATTGTTGCCCCTGTCACAAAATTCCACTGGCATAGATTGAGGAACAAAGTTATAGTCATGATTAAAATAAAAAAAAAATAATAATAATATGACAAGAACATTTCTGTGTGACAGTTATTGCAGTGTATTATGCAATGGATAAAAAATTATTCCGATTATGGTTCAGTTGCACAACATAATCAACATTACTCTATAATCGTAATCATTAATAAATTGTGCTTCGATATTTGTCATTTGAATTAGTCTTAATCAACCTTGTAATGGAGTTGCAGCCAAATGTCATCTCTTGTATGCTGTTTTTCTATTTCCTGTATCCACTATTGCTGCTGAAACGTCTCAAATTTCCCCATTGTGGGACTAATAAAGAATATACAGTAACTGATATTATAGATTTATATTATGAAAATACTTTTGAAATAATAGGTCCCTTTTCACAATTGACGTGCAATGACGTACTAATCATTAATAATTAGTATGAATTATACAAGACAAGGCGGTTTCCTCCCACATCCCAAAAACATCCATGGTAGGTTAATTAAAGTCTCTAAATTGCCCGTAAGTGTGAATATGAGCGCGAATGGTTGTTTGTTTGTATGTGCTCTGCAATTGGTTGGCAACCAGTTCAGGGTATCTCGTGATTGGCCCGTTTTAGTCACGTGCTGTGTTGACTTACTCGGCGTGCCCCTTGGTTCTACATACCATCTACGCCGCCACCTTCTTGATCGATTTTGCAGGATAATTAAACGTATTATCTGTTCATTTAGGTCCATTTGTTCTAGCAGACACTGTTCCACTGTCGCCATTGTTGTTGCTTTGTTCCTTGTTACTGAAAGGAAATTAAAAACGGCTACCGGAAATGGCCCAAAAAATGCAGAGGAAACTCCACCCTGTGGTGTCCTAGCCAATACCAGGCGTAGCAACACCCTCGACTTGGAGGTGAACTGCAGTACATTTGTGCGCGTGGGTTCGCTCTAGTATAAAGGCAAACTACGCGTGGCATAGCCACAGTGACGTCGGCGTCCGCGCGGGTATGAAGAAGCCTTAACTTCCAAGTACGCCTACTATTTAACCAGCAAAAGTGCTAATGAATCATAAATGACAAAATAAATTTAGAAATACATGCCTGTCAGCTTGTTCTGAAGGCACTGGCTTACCCGCATACATGCAAATCAGTCGCCTTTCAGCGAAATTCGCCGTTTTTAACTCAAAATAGGCAATTTACGTGAATCGTATAGATCCGATGAGTTTTTCCTTGGTCGCTGTCGTCATAGGCTGTTTCGTACTCCTTGAACACTGGCAGCTAGATCCATTCCACACATCCACCATCCACATACAGATGTAATTTCTGAATATTACTCCGCGGCGGACTAATATGCGAGCGCATTGGCCTGAGGTTCCCCCCGTGCGCTCGGGACCTGCTTTTGATAAGTCACAGGAGTTGACGAGACCAGAGAAAACACTTCCACTACTTCTGTTGTTAAGAAGTCACTGTACTTTTACCCCCTTACAATGATCTAAATGTCGCTCGGTGCTTTTATTAATCAATTATTGCTTATTGGTCAACTATTTTGTGCGGGCGATACGACTTCGACTTCCGCGTCGGTGCTGTTTGCGCCAATCCAATTTAAGCGCTAGTGACGTTTAAGTGGAGTTCACCAATCAAGCAACACAAGAAAGTCACATGACCGCACACGACATCTTCTATTGGGCTTCCCGGGTATAGGTATTAATACTAGATAAGCCAGCCCCGCTGATTGTCGTGCCTACGTGGCGGCCATGTTGGGAATGTCGTCGTTACAGTGAAGGCAACGGTGCGGTATTCGTAGATTTAGATTTAGACGCACAAAAACAACAGCTTTCATGTATTGTATTTGTCTGGCACTGTCTGCCCAAACGTGGATATTTCAGCTCACTTATATCTTATAACACCGTGCAGTAAATTGCAGATGGGGTGTTGGAGTTTTGCCTGTGCATACACAAAGACACACACACACACAAACAACAATGTCAGAATTTGCACATTCACATTTTATTTTGTCTTCTTTTTTCACGGTGGACGACTGGTTAGAGCGTCAGCCTCACAGTTCTGAGGACCGGGGTTAAATCCCTGGCCCCGCCTGTGTGGAGTTTGCATGTTCTCCCCGTGCCTGTGTGGGTTTTCTCCGGGCACTCCGGTTTCCTCCCACATCCCAAAAACATGCATTAATTGGAGACCCTAAATTGCCTGTAGGTGTGAATGTGAGTGCGAATGGTTGTTTAATTGTATGTGCCCTGTGATTGGCTGGCAACCAGTTCAGGGTGTACCCCGCCTCGTGCCCGATGATAGCTGGGATAAGCTCCAGCATGCCCGCGACCCTCGTGAGGAGAAGCGGCTCAGAAAATGGATGGATGGATGGAGAGAGAGAGTCGTGATTGGTGCAGATTTTAATGGACATGTTGGTGAAGGAAACAGGGGTGATGAGGAATGATGATTGGTAAGTACGGCATCCAGGAAAGGAACTTGGAGGGACGGATGTGGTCGACGTTGCAAAAAGGATGGGAATGGCTGTAGTGAACACTTTTTTCCAAAAGAGGCAGGAACATAGGGTGACCTACAAGAGCGGCGGTAGAAGCACGCAGGTGGATTACATCTTGTGCAGATGATGCAATCTGAAGGAGGTTACTGACTGCAAGGTAGTGGTAGGGGAGAGTGTGGCTAGACAGCATAGGATGGTGGTGTGTAAGATGACTTTGTTGGTAAGGAGGAAGATTAAGAAGACAAAGGCAGAGCAGAGAACTGTGTGGTGGAAGCTGAGAAAGGAAGAGTGTTGTGCGGCTTTTCAGGAAGAGGTGAGACAGGCTCTCGGTGGACAGGAGGAGCTTCCAGAAGACCTGACCCCACTACAGCCAAGGTGATCAGAGAGACAGACAGGAGAGTACTTGGTGTATCTTCTGGCAGGAAAGGAGAGAAGGAGACTTGGTGGTGGAACCTCACGGGACAGGAAATAATACAAGAGGTTAGCTAAGAAGGAGTGGGACACTGAGAGGACCGAGGAGAGGCGAAATGAATACATTGAGGTGCAACGTAGGGCAAAGGTAGAGGTGGCAAAGGCCAAACAAGATGCCAGGTTGGACACCTGAAGAAGGAGAAAAGTGTGTGTGTATATATATATATATATATATATATATATATATATATATATATGTGTGTGTGTATATATATATATATATGTGTGTATATATATATATATATATATATGTGTGTGTATATATATATGTGTATATGTATGTGTGTATATATATGTATATATATATGTATGTATGTATGTACGTATGTACACGTATGAAGGGCTCCAAGATTGTGAGAAATAAGTATGTATGACAAGGCTAAAAATAAACTAGCTTTTGCAAATATACTGTGCACGATGGCGACGCAGAGTAAATGTCTTTTGCGGAGCCGATCAATAACGTCATTGATCGGATCGGCGAATTATGACATTAAAAGGCAATCAGCATAAAATGCTAAATATCAGCCGATACCGATCAGCCTGATAAAATCGGTGTAAAGTCTATTTTTTATGTAACAAGGATTGAAGGAGCGTGTTTGCTCGCTAAATGTAGCGAACGCGAGCTGCAAATGAGTTACCTTCGTCGTCGGACTTTGTCGATCTTCATCGGAGGAAGCTCGCCTGGCTATCCAAAAGGGATCCAAAACTCTCAGACGATTCCGCATCCCACAATAATATCCCTATGTGTCATTCCAAATATATACTGACAAAAATCAGAAACCACTTTATAAAAACAGACACTTTGTTGCTAAATATGTGCCGATGACAGAATTCTGTTCTTACACGTTTATAGTGACTTTTGTTTTCGGACATCCCTGGACAGCTTCTCAACATCGGGCATTTAAGATGTAACTTTAATCTTGGCACATGACTGCAAGCTCTCATCTGTGAGGCGGTTGCGGTACTTGGATTTAATGTAGTTCATGTTTGAGAATATCTGCTCGCACAGGTATGTTGATCCAAAGATTGATAATACTCCAAATGCATATTTCTTCATGTTCCTATAACTGTCAGGAAGAGCATTCGATGTTTCAAACAGACGTTTCTCGGGTGTTGCGAGGCTTTCAAATTTGCTCCATTCGCCAAGCTGGGCCTTCTGGCGAGTGACATTTTCAAGCTCGGCTATCAGACTTTTGAATTTGGACACCCATAAATCTTTGTCAGCTGTATAGGCCATTTCCATTTCGAGGTCAGCTTGATTCACTCCTGGGAATGTGTTCAACAAGGACAGCTAGCATGCCTTCCCTGGAAATGTCTTTCCACATGACTCTTTTTGTTGTTTGACAACTTCTCATTACAAAGCAGACATGTAGGCAAACCTTCCGCGTTGGCAATGAAAGCAAATGATTCGGTCCGAGAATTGTTGAATCCTCTGTTCTCCTCCGCTATCTTTGCCTTTTTCCCTTTGCGATCCATGACCCATCACACACCCGCCGGTTTGTTTGCGACAGCCACCTGCCACGCCGAGCTCAAAGAAGCACGCGTCGTAGGCTATGACGCAATGTTGAAATTTAATATTTATTCCACACACTTTATACAGCATTGGAAAACACAATGAAAACAAAATGTTTGTCCTCTTGCAGAAACCACATTAAAACAAAAAATATATTTTCCCCCCCAATCTTTTTTCCATTTTCATACATTTTTGAAAAAGCTCCACGGAGCCACTAGGGCGGCGCTAAAGAGCCACGGGTTGCCGACCCCCGGTCTAGAGCAATGGCGATTGTGGTAAGGAAGTGAAGAAACCGGTCCAAGCAGGTTGGAACGGGTGGAGGAAGGTGTCAGGTGTGTTAGGAGACAGAAGAGTCTCTGCTAGGATGAAGGGGAAGAATGGCAAAGTTTATAAAACAGTGGTGAGGCCAGCCATGATGTACGGATTAGAGACAGTGTCATTGAAGGGACAACAGGAAGCAGAGCTGGAGGTGGTGGAAATGAAAATGTTGACGTTCGCTCTAGGAGTGACCAGGTTGGATGAAATTTGAAATGAGCTCATCAGTGGGACAGCCAAGGTAAGATGTTTTGAAAACAGTTATAGCAGACTTAGATGGTTTGGATACGTCCAGAGGAGAGAGAGTGAGTATATTGGTAGAAGGGTGATGAGGATAGAGCTGCCAGGCAAGAGAGCTAGAGGAAGACCAAAGAGAAGGTCGATGGGTGTCGTGAGGGAAGACATGAGGGCAGGAGGATGCAGGAGATATGCTTACATGGAAAAGGATGACACGCTGTGGCGAGCCCTAACGGGACAAGCCGAAAGGGAAAAAAAAAAAAGACTTTTTACTTTTACTTGAGTCACATTATTGTCAAGTAACAATACTCTTACTTGAGTACAATGTTTGGCTACTCTACCCACAGCTGTAGCGGACATCCTCCTCCTACGTTTAAGCAACATTTTTGCTCATCAGATCAGCCAGTGTCATATTTGTTGCACTGGTCTTTTGTATTTTTGAGTTGAGGTGCTGCAGGTCGTGGCCCTGGTTGTGGTCCCAGCGGAACCGCGAAGCACACATAACATCGGTGACAAGAGCTGATCCGCTAGTACATCTTGTATTAATTGGGAAACGCGCCTACAATTATCTAATTAATTATGTTAATTTTTAATGTATGAAGCGACGGAGCGATGTTAGGGATTGTGTCACAACACAGAATAAGCTAACTTCAAATTCAGAAAAGGACAATAAACACAGAAAAATATTGTACTTTATATTTTCCAGGAGGATGCATTTGGAATTATCCTTTGAAGTTGGTAATAGTGAAAAAAATGAAGTGAAACAGACTGATTTTAGTAAATTCTTTTCCAAAATGAGAGCGCTTAAAGAGGAAGATGCTATTCATGTGGCACATCTTGAAGCAGGCATCAGGTGCAGGTGGAGGTGGGCCTGGCTCAAGTTGGAGCCAAAGCAAAAAAAAAAGGAAAGAATTGAGGCAAATTTTATTTTAATCTTAAATTTGTACATCAACATGTACTTGAGCGGCGTAAATAGTTTTTCTGAGTGAAGACATTTTTTTAAATTTTTCCAAATTGCTTAATTTATGTTAAAATTAAAAACTAAATCTCAGGGATCACCCCAGACCCCACTACAATATATATATATATATATATATAATTTTTTTTGGGTCACCTTTTTCATGCCTTTGGTGTTTGCATGTCTGTACCCATCTTTTAATCCAGTATATCAGCATGACAAAGACCCTTTTGACTGGCACATATCAACAAATAAGAATGCAGCAACAGCAAAGAATAATTAGAATTAAGGAAACTATCAGAATTAAAAAAAAAAAAAAAAAAAAAAACACAAATCTTGCTTTGCAAAAATGAAAATAAATTTAACATCAGAAAGAAATTAACAGGGTTTCTTTATACTGTGTATGTTCCTTTTTTAATCATTTAGTCTACATGATGCCACTAATCAATGTCATCTGCCTTTCAGAGTCTAAGAAAAATGTCCATTATAACTACACATTTACAATATCAGTAAGTAATTTTCTACCTGATATAAATGCAATTTAAAAAAAAAGTTTTCATGTGGAACACGCTTCTTTCTCTCTTGCATATTTATTTCATTTAGGCAAGAGGCTATCCAGAAGAAGTAAGTCTAAACGTGACCCTTTTTGTTGTGCTTTTGTATAAAGACATCACACATGCTCACATGTCTCAACTGTAAGCCATAACATCATCTGATGCTGCTGGTTTTTTCCTCGTGTTGCCTCTTCTCTCCTGCAGTGTGGAGCATTCTAAAAACCTACAGGATCAGCTGATGCATCTGCTCAAGTGACAGAAGACAAGTGTGTTAAGTTATTCTTCATTAGATAAGACCTGCCACAACATTGTGACTACCTGCGGAATATGGATCATTTTCATATAATTTGATCAATAAAAATAAAGACATGGCCCACTGAATTTCCTTTTGAAAATCAATTAATTTTACTGGTATGAGTATTTGAAGTAATATTGGCAGTTGGTATCCGTTAAATGGTCATAATTGTTTCTAAGAGGAAGAAAAATGATTCTAAAGTAATATTGTTCAACTTCTAAATGCCAAAATGCCTTTACAGTTTGGTGTCCAAAATGAGGTTTCATGATTTGCAACAAGTTTTCTGAAGATGCTAATTACATTTTTGGATTGATATGCAGTACATTATTAACGAACACAAATGCATCTTCAGTCTTCAGAGTTCCCTCATGGGTTCTTTTACAAGTGGTACTTCTTTGTCACTCAAGCTGTCTAATGCCACTGGAGAAAGCCTCATTATGTTTTTGCAATACACCAGAGAGCTCTGTGAGCTCAAGTCCCAGGATGACGCAGCCATTTTGCATTCACACAGTAGCAGACAGCAAAATAAATTATTTCTGAGATATTAATGAATATGTATAAATTTGTGAAAGTATCGGAACTATTGCATGTCTCTACCATTGTTACGATTGTGTAAAGACAAGATTGTAATGAGTTTAATGAGTAGTTGGGATCATTTATGAACTTCTGCAGAGTTTGAAGGGCAACATGTAAATTTTGCCACTCACAATTTTTATGAAGCTGT
This sequence comes from Phycodurus eques, assembly GCF_024500275.1. NCBI lineage: Eukaryota > Metazoa > Chordata > Actinopteri > Syngnathiformes > Syngnathidae > Phycodurus > Phycodurus eques. Next base: position 26,727,165 of record NC_084535.1, read on the forward strand.
TTTATGTCTGGCGGCCCAGTGGATGACTGGTTAGCACGTCTGCCTCACAGTTCTGAGGACCTGGGTTCAAATCTGGCCTTGCCTCTGTGGAGTTTGAATGTTCTCCCTGTGCCTACTGGGGTTTTCTCTGGGCATTCCGGTTTCCTCCCACATCCCAAAATCATGTATGGTAGGTGAATTGAAGACTCTAAATTGCCTGCAGGTGTGATTGTGAGTGTGAATGGTTGTTTGTTTCTATGTGCCCTGCGATTGGCTGGCGACCAGTTCAGGGTCTTTCGCCCGGAGTCATCTGGGATAGGCTCCAGCACGCCCACGACCCTAGTGTGGATAAGCGGTAGGGACGATGAATGAATTAATGAATGATGTCTTCACTATTATGTACTTTTGTCTTTGCGTGATAAAAAGAAGTCTTTGACTGGGCCCCCACTATTTGCTCTGTCAATAAGGGATTGTCTTTACTGTGAATACCTAAAAATTAAAAGGTCCCATATTTTGCCTATTCAGATCTCCATGGCTGGCGACCAGTTCAGGGTGGACCCCGCCTCTCGCCCAGAGTCAGATGGGATAGGCTTCAGCACACCCGCGACCCGAGTGTGGATAAGCGGTACGGAAGATGAATGAATGTTTTATGTCTCTACCATTCTGCACTTTTGTTTTTACCGTGATGAAAAGAAGTGTATTTGAATTGGGCCCCCACTATTTGCTCTGTCAATAAGGATTGTCTTTACTGTGAATGCCTAAAATTAAAACGTCCATGGACTGAGTATAAAAAGTGTCAATTTCATTTCGGAAAACACCACGGTATGAGTCAGTGTGTCCAGAAAAGGTCACTCTGACAGCTACTTCTGTTTGACCCAGTTTTGTATCCACTTTGTCCATATTTGGCTAAGACCGCCCCCTTTCCGCAGATTGGTTGCCTCCGTGTAGAAGACACACTTGTGACAGCACGTGTTTGTTATGCGGACAGCACTGGCTCGGCAGCGGAGAGCTAGGCAGAGATCTTCACTAGTGAGATAAGCTCGAGAAATTCGACTGACCTGATTTCAGGCCTCTTGGCAGGAAAACGACTGGAATTTAGGAATGGGTCGACGATTTTAATTCATATTTCACATGTTTAGTGAGGCACCATAGAGCCAATATAACTACCAAATACTAGAAAAAGTTGGTTTGTTAAAATACGGGACCTTTAAATCATCAATAACTTTTTGAAAATAGAATTTTAGCCATGGCTGTTTCACCATGGGAGATATTTACCCATATAAAACCAAGGCAGCATAAAAAACTGCTAAATTAAAATATAATTTCTGTTATTGATCAAATTATATGAAAATGGCCCATATATATTCCATGCAATAGTTGTATCTATTGTTTTTCCTGTACAAAGATGGTAATGTTAAGTTTTGATGGACATGAACTGCTGTTAGCAATATGTTTGTTATTGTGGTTGTGTAATATTTCTGACTCGTAATAATTGAGGTAAGTGAAATAATAGATACAGTTCTCTTTATAATGCTGTATAGCTTGTCTCCACTGCCTCGGGATTAGTTAGGCATTCTGAGAGAATTGTTTGCAAGATTTTCTTTTTCTTTGTTTTGATCAATTGTATCCATTGGCTTCTGATACGTGGATGACAATAAACGGACAGATTTATTCTTCTCATTCTGTTGGTTTTCTTAAAATATGTCTGGGAGTTATGACTTTAATTTCTGCATAGTATTAAGAACATGTTATCAAATGCCCTTCACTGACTGCATCATCAGCATACTTCTGATAATGAGCAAAAGGACAAACTTATCAGCAGTCTTTTGGCCAGAACAGCTGCGTGACCTTCATGGCATCCCTGAGCCCCGATGCTGCGATGATACCTAATGTTGCACATGCTCTTACATGAGCATACTGAATCCATGTAATCCACAGTATTATTCAGACTACTATTTGTCAACAGGATTTTCCTGAACTTTTTCAGGTCAAAATATTGTGCTTTAACTCCTCTGACAGCTAAATAATGTAACATAAATACGGTGCTGTGAAGAAGTATTGCCCCCCCTTCACAAATTATATTTTTTGCATATTTTCCCACTGTAATGTCACTGAACAAGCAAACGAAATTGAAAAAAAGCACCCAGATTCACCCCTCATTATTGTTGGGGACTCGAACAAAGCTAAACTCAACCATGAACTCCCTAAATACAAGCAGCACATCGTCTGTCCTTCCAGGGAAAACCTCCTTGACCTCTGCTGTACTACGCAAAATGACACATACCGTGCTATTCCCCCGTGCAGCTCTGGGCTTGTCTGATCGCTGCTTAATTCACTTAATACCAACATACTGGCAAAAACTTAAAAATATGCAAACCCTACAGTGAAAACAGTAAAGTAAACAAAGATAGAACTTCAAAGCTGTCTAGACTGCACAGACTGGAGTGTCTTTGAAACTTCAACCGGCAGCCTGGATAACGGCACCACAGACGGCACCACAGTCATCGGCCTCATCAAAGACTGTGACGAGTCTGTGTATCGACAGGAAGTGGAGCAGCTGGAGCTGTGGTCCGGTCGACACAACCTGGAGCTGAACATGCTCAAGACTATAGAGATGATTGTGGACTTCAGGAGGCATCCTTCGCCACAGCTGCCCCTCACGGTGCCCTGTGTCGACCGTCGAAACCTTCAAATTCCTGCGAATTACAGTCTTTCAGAACCTGAAGTGGGAGACCAACATCAAGTCCATCCTCAAAAAGACCCAGCAGAGGAT